>NC_088408.1:73188782-73455526 GCF_034236695.1 Oncorhynchus nerka
GGGTAGGCCTACCGTTACAACCTAGACAGGGTAGGCCTACCGTTACAACCTAGACAGGGTAGGCCTACCGTTACAACCTAGACAGGGTAGGCCTACCGTTACAACCTAGACAGGGTAGGCCTACCTACACGGGAAAATGTAAGCTTTACCTGCTGCTACTCTTCTTTCGTGGCTTAACCAAACGAGAGAAGATTTTGGCATCATTTCAATTAAATTACATTGAACCAATTGACGTTGAATTGACATCTGTGCCCAAGTGTTTCCCTAAAAGCTGTCTGGGTTTGAAACATCTTCTATATTATAAAAATGATAGCGACAGAACTAGATTACTTTCCAAGCAAAGTCAATGTTTTGTCTTCTCGGATATAGAAGGTTGTAGCTCAGCCTCTCAATGTCATAGGAACAAACCAAAGATATACCTATACGCATCGGAGACTTCCCCGGCCATTTTCCCCGGCCATTTTACAGCTTGTTTCTAGCATAAAGCATCGTGGACAGAAGCGCCATTATAGACAACTTTATATAATCGGATCCGTTTTATTTTCTTAAAAATCTTAAACTAACATGGGGTAGGCCTAGGCTTTTTGCCATTTTCTTTAACAAAAAATCAAATCAAATGTTATTGGTCACATACACATATTTAGCAGATGTTATTGCAGGTGTAGCGAAATGCTTGTGTTCCTAGAACCAACAGTGCAGTAGTATCTAACAATTCACAACAATACAGAAATCTAAAAGTAAAATAATGGAATTCAGAAATGTATAAATATTAGGACGAGTAATGTTGGAGTGACATTGACAAAAATACAATAGAATAGAATACAGTATATACATATGAGATGAATAAAGCCGAATGTAAACATTATTGAAAGTGACTAGTGTTCCATTATTAAAGTGGCCAGTGATTCCATGTCTATGTACAGTTGAAGTCGGGGGTGGCAGCATCATGTTGTGGGGGTGCTTTGCTGCAGGAGGGTCTGGTGCACTTCACAAAATAGATGGCATCATGAGGACGGAAAATTATGTGGATATATTGAAGCAACATCTCAAGACATCAGTAAGGAAGTTAAAACTTGGTTGCAAATGGGTCTTCCAAATGGACAATGACCCCAAGCATACTTTCAAAGTTGTGGCAAAATGGCTTAAGGACAACAAACTCAAGGTATTGGAGTGGCCATCACAAAGCCCTGACCTCGATCCTATAGAAAATTTGTTGGCAGAACTGAAAAAGCGTGTGCGAGCAAGGAGGCCTACAAAACTGACTCAGTTACATCAGCTCTGTCAGGAGGTATGGGCCAAAATTCACCCAATTTATTGTGGGAAGCTTGTGGAAGGCTACCCAAAACGTTTGACCCAAGTTAAACAATTTAAAGGCAATGCTACCAAATACTAATTGAGTGTATGCAAACTTCTGACCCACTGGGAATGTGATGAAATAAATAAATCATTCTCTACTATTATTCTGACATTTCTCATTCTTAAAATAAAGTGGTGATCCTAACTGACCTAAGACAGGGAATTTTTACTAGGATTAAATGTCAGGAATTGTGAAAAACTGAGTTTAAATGTATTTGGCTAAGGTGTATGTAAACTTCCGACTATATAGGGCAGCAGCCTCTAAGATGCAGGGTTGGGTAGCCGGGTGGTAGTCGAGTAGTGATGGCTATGTAACAGTCTGATGGCCTTGAGATAGAAGCTGTTTTTCAGTATCTCTGTCCCAGCTTTGATGCACCTGTACCGACCTCACCTTCTGGATGATAGTGGGGTGAACAGGCCGTGGTTCGGGTGGTTGATGTCCTTGATGATCTTTTTGGACTTCCTGTGACATTGGGTGCTGTAGGTGTCTTTGAGGGCAGGCAGTGTGCCCCCGGTGATGCGTGGGGCAGACCGTACCACCCTCTGGAGAGCCATGTGGTTGTAGACAGTGCAGCTGCCATACCAGGCGGTGATCCAGCCTGACAGGATGCTCTCAATTGTGCATCTGTAAAGGTTTGTGAGGCTCTTAGGGACCAAGCCAAATTTCTTCAGCCTCCTGAGGTTGAAGAAGCTCTGTTGCGCCGCCTTCACCACATTCTGTGTGGGTGGACCATTTCAGATTGTCAGTGATGTGTACGGCGAGGAACTTGAAGCTGTCCACCTTCTCCACTGCTGTCCCATCGACGTGAATAGGGGTGTACTCCCTCTGCTGTTTCCTGAAGTCTCCAATCAGCTCCTTCGTTTTGTCGACATTGAGGGAGAGGTTATTTTCCTGGCACCACTCTGCCAGGGCCCTCACCTCCTCCCTGTAGGCTGTCTCGTCATTGTTGGTAATCAGGCCTACTAATGTTGTGTCGTGCAAACGACACAACAGTTGGAGGTGTGCGTGGCCACACAGTCATGGGTGAACAGGGAGAACAGGAGGGGGCTGAGCACGCACCCTTGTGGGGCCTCTGTGCTGAGGATCTGTGTTGCGGATCAGCGAAGTGAAGGTGTTGTTTCCTACCTGCAACACCTGGGGGCGGCCTGTCAGGAAGTCCAGGTCCCAGTTGCACAGGGCGGGGTTGAGACCCAGGGCCTCAAGCTTAATGATGAACTTGGAGTGTACTATGGTGTTGAATGCTGAGCTGTAATCAATGAACAGGAATACATAGGTATTGGGATAGGGCAGTGTGATGGCAATTGCATCGTCTATGGACCTATTGGGGTGGTATCTAGGGTGACAGGTAAGGTGGAGGTGATATGATCCTTGACTAGTCTCTCAAAGCACTTTATGATGACAGAAGTGAATGCTATGGGGCGATAGTCATTCAGTTCAGTTACCTTTGCCTTCTTGGGTACAGGAACAATGGTGGCCATCTTGAAGCATGTGGGGACAGCAGAGTGGGATAGGGAGAGATTGAATATGTCCGTAAACACACCAGCCAGCTGGTCTGTGCATGCTCTAAGGACTCGGCTAGGTTGCCGTCTGGGCTGGCAGCCTTGCGAGGTTTAACACCTTTAAATGTCTTACTTATGTCAGCCACGGCAAAGGAGAGGGGGGGGGGGGGTCTGCAGTCCTTGGTAGCGGGCCACGTCAGTGACACTGTATTATCCTCAAAGCGGGCAAAGAAGGTGTTTAGTTTGTCTGGAAGCAAGACGTCGAGGATCTCTCTGTTCTTTGCTCCATTCATCTTTCCCTCGATCCTGACTAGCCTCCCAGTTCCTGCCGCTGAAAAACATCAACACAGCATGATGATGCTGCCACCACCATGCTTCACCATAGGGATGGTGCCACGTTTCCTACAGACGTGACACTTGGCATTCAGGCCAAAGAAAAGAGTTCAATCTTTGTTTCATCAGACCAGAGAATCTTGTTTCTCATGGTCAGAGTCCTTTAGGTGCCTCTTGGCAAACTCCAAGCGTGCTGACGTGCCTTATTACTGAGGAGTGGCTTCCGTCTGGCCACTCTACCATAAAGACCTGATTGGTGGAGTGCTGCAGAGATGGTTGTCCTTCTGGAAGGTTCTCCCATCTCCACAGAGGAACTCTGGAGCTCTGTCAGAGTGACCATCAGGTTCTTGGTCACCTCTCTGACCAAGGCCCTTCTCCCCCGATTGCTCAGCTCTGATGGAGTCCACGGTGTTCTTGGGGACACTTCAAAGCTGCAGACATTTTTTGGTAATCTTCTCCAGATCTGTGCCTTGACATAATCCTGTCTTTGAGCTCTACGGACAATTACTTCGACCTCATGGCCTGGTTTTTGTCTTACATGCGCTGTCAACTGTGGGACCTTATATAGACAGGTGTGTGCCTTTCCAAATCATGTCCAATCAATTGAATTTACCACAGGTAGAAACATCTAAAGGATGATCCATGGAACAGGATGCATCTGAGCTCAATTTCAATTCTCATAGCAAAGGGTCTGAATACTAACGTAAATAAGGTATTTCCTTTTAACTTTTTTATTTTTCCGCAAAAAATTCTAAAAACCTGTGTTTGCTTTTATGTGTAGATGAGGAAAAACAATTATTTAATCAATTTTAGAATAAGGGGTCTGAATACCTTCAAAATGCACTGTATGTCTACTTACAGTGGGGCAAAAAAGTATTTAGTCAGCCACCAATTGTGCAAGTTTTTTTTATTTTTTTTTATTTCACCTTTATTTAACCAGGTAGGCTAGTTGAGAACAAGTTTTCATTTGCAACTGCGACCTGGCCAAGATAAAGCATAGGAGTGTGAACAGACAACAGAGTTACTCATGGAGTAAACAATTAACAAGTCAATAACACAGTAGAAAAAAAGGGGGGAGTCTATATACATTGTGTGCAAAAAGGCATGAGGAGGTAGGTGAATAATTACAATTTTGCAGATTAACACTGGAGTGATAAATGATCAGATGGTCATGTACAGGTAGAGATATTGGTGTGCAAAAGAGCAGAAAAGTAAATAAATAAAAACAGTATGGGGATGAGGTAGGTGAAAATGGGTGGGCTATTTACCAATAGACTATGTACAGCTGCAGCGATCGGTTAGCTGCTCAGATAGCAGATGTTTGAAGTTGGTGAGGGAGATAAAAGTCTCCAACTTCAGCGATTTTTGCAAATCGTTCCAGTCACAGGCAGCAGAGTACTGGAACGAAAGGCGGCCAAATTAGGTGTTGGCTTTAGGGATGATCAGTGAGATACACCTGCTGGAGCGCGTGCTACGGATGGGTGTTGCCATCGTGACCAGTGAACTGAGATAAGGCGGAGCTTTACCTAGCATGGACTTGTAGATGACCTGGAGCCAGTGTGTCTGGCGACGAATATGTAGCGAGGGCCAGCCGACTAGAGCATACAAGTCGCAGTGGTGCCATGGCCACCTACCACTGTGCCAAGAGGCACCTAAAGGACTCTAAGTTCTCCCACTTAAAAAGATGAGAGTCCTGTAATTTTCATCATAGCTACACTTCAACTATGACAGACAAAATGAGAATTTTTTTTTGAGTGAAAAACTCCTTCCATCAGCAAGGGCATTGAAGATGAAACGTGGCTGGGTCTTCCAGCATGACAATGATCCCAAACACACCTCCCGGGCAACGAAGGAGTGGCTTCGTAAGAAGCATTTCAAGGTCCTGGACTGGACTAGCCAGTCTCCAGATCTCAACCCCATAGAAAATCTTTGGAGGGAGTTGAAAGTCCGTATTGCCCAGCAACAGCCCCAAAACATCACTGCTCTAGAGGAGATCTGCATGGAGGAATGGGCCAAAATACCAGCAACAGTGTGTGAAAACCTTGTGAAGACTTACAGAAAACGTAACAAAGTATTGAGATAAACTTTTGTTATTGACCAAATACTTGTTTTCCACCATAATTTGCAAATTAATTAATAAAAAATCCTACAATGTGATTTTCTTGATTTTTTTTTCTTCTCATTTTGTCTGTCATAGTTGAAGTGTACCTATGATGAAAATTACAGGCCTCTCATCTTTTTCAGTGGGAGAACTTGCACAATTTGGCGGCTGACTAAATGCTTTTTTGCCCCACTGTATGTTAGCAAATGTTGTATACAACAATACAGTTAAAAGGCACACACATATATTACAACTGTAGCAGGCCAATCTTTCTCCTGGAGGTATGTTGGGTGTGCAGGCTTCTATTCCAGCCCAGCACTAACACACCTAATTCAACTTATCAAACTAATGAGTTGATAATCATGTGTATTATTGCTGGGCTGGAATAGAAGTCTCCCCACCCAGTAGATCAGGGAGTGGAGCAAAGTTTGCCACGTCTGGTATCAACTTTTTTGTTCACTCAAAATTATGCTTTAGTAATAATAGCCTAATTTACTAAGATGTCTAACATTTACAAACAAGTTAGATTATTTGTACACTTTGAAATTATATTTTGATTCATTGAAGTGAAGTGTTTGAACTTGTTTTAATTGATGACTTAAAAACATGGTTCAAGATAAACTAGTGCCAATGTTCATTCATCACAGATCACAATTCTGCAATAAAAAGGTGTGAAGGGGATCTGTCTTTAATTTGTCTGTGCTTCTGTGTTGCTTTCTCAAATGAACATTACCTTTTTGTCCAGTTGTAAGCTCTCCAATCAGCTTCCTTTGATTGTGAACCCATTTATCTTTTATAATTTTATTAGTCACATACACATGGTTAGCAGATGTTAATGCGAGTTTAGCGAAATGCTACACTCGCAGCTTATCATAATGGATGACATGCATCACCAATGCTATCATGACACAAGGAAAGACCCAGATTCAGACACAGGAGGCAGATGGTTGGAATCTTACAGTGTTTAATATTCCAAAAAGAGTATAGTTGTGGACAGGTAAAAGGTCAAAACCAGATCAGAGTCCAGGAGGTACAGAGTAGCCGAACGGCTCGTGGTCAAGGCAGGCAGAATGGTCAGGCAGGCGGGTACAGAGTCCAGAACAGGCAAGGGGCAAAACCAGGACTAGAAAAAAGAGAATAGCAAAAGCAGGAGTACGCAGAAAACCACTGGTTGACTTGGAACATACAAGACGAACTGGCACAGAGAGACAGGAAACACAGGGAGAAATACACTGGGGAAAACAGGAGACACCTGGAGGGGGTGGAGACAATAACGAGGACAAGTGAAAAGAATCAGGGTGTGGCAAACGCAGCCATAGGCCTACAGTATGATGGTATAACTGGCCTAATGGGCACGTGAAATCAATGTGCCCCTTGTCATTGTACACCTGAAGCAGAGAATAGCTAAACTCACACATAATTTGCATATTGATGAGCTAGCTATATGTTCTCAATTTAAAATGATAGATGTAGATAATGTATATGAGGCTAATCATAAACCAGATTTTCTACATGATTTTTCTGCCATGAAATTGTTTAGTGCAAATCCAACCCTTGTATTCCAGGTACAGTTCTGTACATGAAAATAAGGAGCTGGCAATATGTAGGCTAATTAAAAATGTCGAAAAGGAAAATAATGTGGCATGGGGAGAATTGTAATTCTACCTCCTTTATTTGCCAAGAATGACATGGAGGAGGTCAATGACATGGAGGAGGATTGCAGAGATGTTGGTGTTGATGGTGGGTGAAGATAGATTTGCAAAGCCACAATTTCCTTTACCCAAATGACCCATTCATGTGAATGTAGGCCTATGTATTTTACAGGAAGTGAGCTAAAATCATCAATGTCATGATACAAGTATAATGAAAGCGCTGCTCACCTTCCCACAATCCCCTGCTCATTGGTCCTCGTGCTCCCGTTGAAAATGAATGTGGACGGAACTTTGTCTTGCGAATTCGTAAGTGGTGGAAACCCTATGTAAGTTATTCAAATCTGACTTATTGTGAGGTCAATCAGTCTGAAAAATAGCTTCATCATGGGCATGAAACATAGTTTTTATTAAAATAAATTATGGATCATTTGATGAAGACCACACTAACAGCCAATGGGCACACTTGAAATTGCCGCCCAGCGGAGAATGAGAGATATGGAGCAGCATTAGGCACACATCGATATACAGCCTAACAAGCAACTAATTCTAAAACAGAGAAATATAGAATATTTCATAAATTACAAATGACATGACCCTCCCCTGGACTAGACTACAAAAATACTAAACTCTCCCTCTGACTGAAATGTTTAAATATGTCCCTCCCCCATTTTCCTCTAGGGCCCATTCTGTACATTTCGAACCATCCCTTATTCCACATTTTGTTGTGTTACAGCCTGTATTCAAAATAGATTAAAAAGATTTTTGGTGGGGGAAGCATCATGCTATGGGGATGCTTTTAACGACTTGGACTGGGAGACTGGTAAGGATAGAGAGAACAATGAATGGAGCCAAATACAGCCAAATCCTTGATGAGACCCGATTCAGAGTGCAAACAACCTTAGCCTGGGGTGAAGATTTACATTCCAACAGGACAATGACCCCAAGCATACAGCCAAAGCAACACCGGAATGGCTTCAGAACAAGAATGTGAAAATCCTTGAGTGGCCAAAGCCCAGACTTGAATCCCATTTAAAATCAATGGAAAGACTTAAAGACAGCTGTTCACTACCGCTCTCCTTCTAAATTAACAGAGCTTGAGAAAATCTGCAAGAAAGAATGGGATAAAATCCCCAAATCCAGATGTGCAAAGCTGATAGACATAACCAAGATGGCTCAAAGCTGTAATTGCTGCCAAGGTGCTTCTACAAAGTATTGACGTGGGTGTGAATACTTATGTAAATTAGTTATTTCTGTATGTCATTTTTTATAGATATAAACATTTCTAAACATGTTTTCACATTGTCATTATGGGGTATTCTGTGTAGATGGATGAGATTTAAAAACATATTTAAACCATTCTTAATTCAGGCTGTAACAACAAAATGTGTAATAAGTCAAGGGTATGAATACTTTCTGAAGGCACTGTATATACAACAGTACAATACACTAGAATGCAGTTAAATCAACTAGCCATGGAAATTTGGCAAAACCATGCATAACTGTACATGCTGGACATACAACAGACTTATTTTCATAATGAAAACTAAGTGGGGTCTGATTCTGACAGTTCTAAGTAATTGATAATATTCCATTTGCCCAATATTCCATTCCAGATTCAATGATTCCACATGTCAACCTCTTCCATTGAGTAACACAGTATAACAAGATCATGTAGGCTATGAAAAGACCAGTCAGTTCCTATTTCATCTGTTCCAACTCCAAGTCAATAGTCTCTAATACACTGTTGTAGTGTACTCTGTAGTGTACTCTGTAGTGGATTCTGTGTTGTTGTTGCTGGATCATTAATGCTCATTGATTTTACAGACCCCCTCACAAGAACCAAATGTGTGTGATTTGACTGGATGTCTGAAGTGTTTAAAAAACAAAACAATATAAAGACAGGCAGTTGCATTCAGGCAGGGGTGGAAAGAACGCTGAAATACACTATTTAAGTAGAAGTACTGTTACTTTAATGACATTTTACTAAAATGGAAGTAGGATTTAGCCTGATACAAAAAGTGGGCTCCAGAGACCCACCTGCACCTGAAATTATGATAATGAACATTTGGGACTGCTTGATGACAATAGAATGAATTCCAGCACTGAGTTTGACATGAAATGTAATTTATCCTCCAGATATTTCACAATGCTATTGTGAGAATTGATGTATATCCTTTACCAAATGTATGTCATTATAACATTAGCATTTTAAATAACACTACACGACCAAATGAATGTGGACACCTGGGCGTCAAACACCTCATTCCAAAATCATGGGCATTAATAATACGGAGTTGGTCCCCCTTTGCTGCTATAACAGCCTCCACTCTTCTGGAAAGGCTTTCCACTAGATGTTGAAACATTGTTCTTCCACACCGATCTCGACAAACCATTTCTATATGGACCTCACTTTGTGCATAGGGGCATTGTCATGCTGAAACAGGAAAGGGCCTTCTCCAAACTGTTGCCACAAAGTTGGAAGCACAGAATCATCTAAAATGTCATTATGTATGCGGTAGCGTTAAGATTTTCCTTCACTGGAGCTAAGGGGCCTAGCCCGAACCATGAAAAACAGCCCCCAGACCTCCTTATTTCTTCTCCACCAAACTTTACAGTTGACACTATGCATTGGGGCAGGTAGCGTTCTCCTTGCATCCGCCAAACCTAGATTTGGTCTGACTGCCAGATGGTGAAGCGTGATTGATCACTCAGAGAACGCATTTCCACTGATCCAGAGTCCAATGGCGGCGAGCTTTACACCACTCCAGCCGACACTTGGCATTGCGCATGGTGATCTTAGGCTTGTGTGCGGCTGCTCGGAAATGGAAACCAATTTCATTAAGCTCCCGAGGAACAAATTATTGTGCTGACATTGCTTCCAGAAGCAGTTTGGAACGAGTTAGTGAGTGTTGCAACCGAGGACAGACTATTTTTACGTGCTTCAGCACTCGGCGGTCCTGTTCTGTGAGCTTATGTGGCCTAGCACTTCGCGGCTGAGCCCTTGTTGCTCCTAGATATTTCCACTTCACAATAACAGAACTTAGAGTTGACCGGGGCAGCCATACCAGGGCAAACATTTTATGAACTGACTTGTTGGAAATATGACGGTGCCACATTGAAAGTCACTGAGCTCTTCAGTAAGGCCTTTCTACTGCCTATGTTTCTCTATGGAGATTACATGGCTGTGTGCTGATTTTATACACCAGTCAGCGACGGGTGGGGCTTATCCACTCATTTGAAGGGGTGTCCACATACCTCTGTATATACAGTATCAGTCAAAAGTTTGGACACACCTACCAAGGGTTTTTATTTATTTTTACTAATCAAATCAAATGTATTTATATAGCCCTTCGTACATCAGCTGATATCTCAAAGTGCTGTACAGAAACCCAGCCTAAAACCACAAACAGCAAGCAATGCAGGTGTAGAAGCACATTGTAGAATAATAGTGAAGACATCAACACTATAAAGTAACACATATGGAATCATGTAGTAACCAAAAAAGTGTTAAACAAATCTAAATAGATTTTAGATTCTTCCAAGTAGCCAACCAGCGTCATGAGGAATGCTTTTTCAACAGCCTTGAAGGAGTTCCCAAATATGCTGAGCAATTGTTGACTTCTTTTCCTTCACTCTGCAGTCCAACTCATCCCAAACCATTTCAATTGGGTAGAGGTCGGGTGATTGTGGAGGCCAGGTCATCTGAATCAGCACTCCATCACTCTCCTTTTTGGTCAAATTGCCCTTATACAGCCTGGGGTGTGTTTTGGGTCATTGCCCTGTTAAAAAACAAATGATAGTCCCACAAAGCGCAAACCAGATGGGATGGCGTATCCCTGCAGAATGCTGTGGTAGGCATGATGATTAAGTGTGCCTTGAATTCTAAATAAATAACCGACAGTGTCACCAGCAATGCTCCCTCACACCATCAAACCTCCTCCTCCATGCTTCATGGTGGGAACACACACAGAGATTATCCGTTCACTTACTCTGCGTCTCACAAAAACACGACGGTTGGAACCAAAAATCTCTCATTTGGACTCATCAGACCAAAGGACAGATTTCCACTGGTCTAATGTCCATTGCCCGTGTTTCTGAATTGACTGACCTTCATGTCTTAAAGTAATGATGGACTGTCATTTCTCTTTGCTTACTTGAGCTGTTCTTGCCATAAAATGGACTTGGTCTTTTATCAAATAGAGCTATCACCCCTATCTTGTCGCAACACAACTGATTGGCTCAAACGCATTAAGAAGGAAATAAATTCCACAAATGAACTTTTAAGTGACTACCTCATGAGCTGGTTGGGAGAATGCCATGTGTGGCTATTTTGAAGAATCTCAAATATAAAATATGTTTGGATTTGTTTAACACTTTTTTGGGTTACTACATGTTATTTCATAGTTTTGATTTCTTCACTATTATTCTACAATGTAGAAAATAGTCAAAATAAAGAAAAACCCTTGAATGAGTAGGTGTCCAAACTTTTGACTGTAGCGTGTCAGTGATTGAGACTAATGTGTTTTATATCCCCGGTAGCAGTCATGTAATTTGTTAATTGACTTTGGTCCAGTCAGTAATTGCCAGATTATGCCTAAAAAAAGTTTTCATTTTACCATTCATATTCGAGTTTTGCTTGTGCTTCTAGCTCCGACAGTGCAGCAAAATCTATCAAGTAATATCTAAGTTTCACAACATATACCCAATATACACATACAGTGCCTTGCGAAAGTATTCGGCCCCCTTGAACTTTGCGACCTTTTGCCACATTTCAGGCTTCAAACATAAAGCTATAAAACTGTATTTTTTTGTGAAGAATCAACAACAAGTGGGACACAATCATGAAGTGGAACGACATTTATTGGATATTTCAAACTTTTTTAACAAATCAAAAACTGAAAAATTGGGCGTGCAAAATTATTCAGCCCCCTTAAGTTAATACTTTGTAGCGCCACCTTTTGCTGCGATTACAGCTGTAAGTCGCTTGGGGTATGTCTCTATCAGTTTTGCACATCGAGAGACTGAATTTTTTTCCCATTCCTCCTTGCAAAACAGCTCGAGCTCAGTGAGGTTGGATGGAGAGCATTTGTGAACAGCAGTTTTCAGTTCTTTCCACAGATTCTCGATTGGATTCAGGTCTGGACTTTGACTTGGCCATTCTAACACCTGGATATGTTTATTTTTGAACCATTCCATTGTAGATTTTGCTTTATGTTTTGGATCATTGTCTTGTTGGAAGACAAATCTCCGTCCCAGTCTCAGGTCTTTTGCAGAATCCATCAGGTTTTCTTCCAGAATGGTCCTGTATTTGGCTCCATCCATCTTCCCATCAATTTGAACCATCTTCCCTGTCCCTGCTGAAGAAAAGCAGGCCCAAACAATGATGCTGCCACCACCATGTTTGACAGTGGGGATGGTGTGTTGAGGGTGATGGCTGTGTTGATTTTACGCCAAACATAACGTTTTGCATTGTTGCCAAAAAGTTCAATTTTGGTTTCATCTGACCAGAGCACCTTCTTCCACATGTTTGGTGTGTCTCCCAGGTGGCTTGTGGCAAACTTTAAACGACACTTTTTATGGATATCTTTAAGAAATGGCTTTCTTCTTGCCACTCTTCCATAAAGGTCAGATTTGTGCAATATACGACTGATTGTTGTCCTATGGACAGAGTCTCCCACCTCAGCTGTAGATCTCTGCAGTTCATCCAGAGTGATCATGGGCCTCTTGGCTGCATCTCTGATCAGTCTTCTCCTTGTATGAGCTGAAAGTTTAGAGGGACGGCCAGGTCTTGGTAGATTTGCAGTGGTCTGATACTCCTTCCATTTCAATATTATCGCTTGCACAGTGCTCCTTGGGATGTTTAAAGCTTGGGAAATCTTTTTGTATCCAAATCCGGCTTTAAACTTCTTCACAACAGTATCTCGGACCTGCCTGGTGTGTTCCTTGTTCTTCATGATGCTCTCTGCGCTTTTAACGGACCTCTGAGACTATCACAGTGCAGGTGCACGGAGACTTGATTACACACAGGTGGATTGTATTTATCATCATTAGTCATTTAGGTCAACATTGGATCATTCAGAGATCCTCACTGAACTTCTGGAGAGAGTTTGCTGCACTGAAAGTAAAGGGGCTGAATAATTTTGCACGCCCAATTTTTCAGTTTTCAATTTGTTAAAAAAGTTTGAAATATCCAATAAATGTTGTTCCACTTCATGATTGTGTCCCACTTGTTGATTCTTCACAAAAAAATACAGTTTTATATCTTTATGTTTGAAGCCTGAAATGTGGCAAAAGGTCGCAAAGTTCAAGGGGGCCGAATACTTTCGCAAGGCACTGTAAATCTAAGTAAGTAATGGATTAATTCAGAGGGGCATTGGACTAAGATACAGTGGCGTAGTATAGAGTACAGTATATACATGAGATGGGTGGTGCAATATTTACAAACAATTAAAGTGACTAATATACCGTAGAATAGAGTACAGTTTACACAAATGAGATGAGTAATGCAAGATACAAAGACAATAAAGTGGCTAGTGTTTCATTTCCTTTAAAGTTGCCAGTGAATCTGAATCTAGGCAGCAGCTACTGATGTGCTGGAGATGGCCGTTTAAATGTGGTGTAGTATAGAATACAATATATACATATTAAATGGGCGATACAATATGTAAACAATTTAAAAGTGACTAAGATACCATCGAATAGTGTGGAGTGCATTTTATACATATGAGATGAGGAATGCTAGATCCGGAACATTGGCTAGTGGCTAATGATCCATTTCTAAAAGTGGTGTGACCCAGGTGGTGATACAGGATGCTCTCAATTGTGCTTCAAAGTTTGTGAGGGTTTTCTTTAGCCTCCTGAGGTTGAAGAGGCATTGTTGCGCCTTCTACACCATGCTCTGTGTGGGTAGACCATTTTAGTTTGTCAGTGATGTGTACGCTGCGGAACTTGAAGCTTCCACCTCCTCCACTGTAGCCCCATCGATGTGGATAGGGTTGTGCTCCCTCAAGTCCACAATCATCTCCTTTGTTTTGTTGACATTTGAGTGAGAGGTTTTTTCCTGGTACCACTCCCAGAGCCCTCAGCCTACAGGGAGGCGTCTCATCATTGTTGGTAATCAAGCCTACTACTGTTGTGTCGTCTGCAAACTTGATGATTGAGTTGGAGGCGTGCTTGGCCATGCAGTCATCGGCACTTAGTCAATGCTGTATGCATCCTCTCAGCAAAAATCCATTCGGAAATACATGTTTGCTACACCCACAATTTTTTTTTGTAGCTGTGTATAAAGCATTCATAGCCAAAACAAACACCAAGGACCACTTCAACACAAAGGGACTTTTATTTCAAGGACATATGTAACACTATTGTTCACTCCTTCCATTAGTAGTATGATCCACTCTTACATTTCCATTCAGTAGAAAGGAAACAGAAAGATGATATAATGGCTACATTTTGAGATTATGATCTGAAGCCATTTGTAAAGACTCTTGGTAAATATATGTAAACAGAATTATTTCACTTGATCTACCATTAAAAATGTATACAATTTGAGTAAAAAACAATACGCAATCACATTTCTAACAGAAGTCTAAATCTAGCCAGCATCACTCAAACTACTGCATCATTCTGAAAAGATGTACAGATTTCTTAACACTCAGTATCTATTTACATGGGAATGTTCCAAGACGTGAGATTGTTTCTAAATAAATTACAGATCCAATGCAACAACATCCATGCAAGCTTGAGTGCTAGCTATGAGGAGAGACCTATGAGGAAGAAAGCAAGGGCAAGCCGGTGCATGGTTTGGCATTAGATCGCGTCCATGCCCCGTGAGAATGAAGAGCCGAAGCCTAGTCCCATGCCTCTCTGAGTGTGGGTCTGGGACCTGGCCATCTCGTACTGAAGGTCAAGGTTATGGAACATCTCCTCCTGCTGTTGCAGGGTCTTCAGGCCTTCATCGTTGAGTGGCTTTGAGGCCTCACCTTCCTCTTCCCCCTGACAGGACATAAACCAGTGTTAGAAATACAAGGCTCTGCAGCATGGTACACAATCAAATGAGAAAATAAAAGGACTTTGTTATACATACTTTGATGCCCATCAGTTTCCGAAATTTAACATTTTGGTCCTTATTTCCAAAGTTGAGCTTCTCCCACAACTCAGCTGTCTGGGACTTGTCCTTCAAAACCAAACAATTTCAATGCATTAGTAATTTGCAACAATCGAGCCACCATGAGCGGAGTTGCATGTTCTTTTCGTAGAGTTTTCATTAAGTCACTAGTTGTACATTCCGGACATAACAAAGCACACTAAAGATAAATCGGCCCCATCAGATAATAAACAGCGTAGACTTATTGCACTACATTCTGTATTGCGTACAAGGAATTCAAAAATAAAATCTTACCCCTTCCTTCTTTCCCTGCCAGAGCTTCTTCCTTTTCTTCTCCTGCTCTGCAAACTTCAGGGGGTTGACAGCCGAAGGATTGTAATAGCTGGGCACAGCAATGCCAGTCTCTGCTAAGGTTTTGGCTTGTAGGGCTGCCATCTGCGCTGCCATGGCGATCTGGGGCGTGACCTGTGTCCCAGAGGCCAGGAGAGCTGCCACGTTGAGGACAGGGTGGGTAGCAGCTGCAGCAGCAACTACTACTGTGTCAGACAGCAGGGGGGCTGGCACTAAAAACAATACACACACACAAAAAAAAGTGGTTAGAGATTAGTGATCGGTTTAACTCACTTTGAATTAGGTGCAATTGATAGCCGAGAAGTGTCTCACCTGCAGGTACCTCCTGATGCTGCTGTTTCTCCAACATATCCTTTTCTTTCTGCTCTTGCAGTTTCTTTGCCCTTTCCAACCTGGAGAGATAGAGAGAAGACAGTGAAGGGTGTTCATATTCGTCAGCTAGGCTTTTGGAGCAGAATGATAGATTGTCCACTATCAAATAGAGATACTCAAGAAACAAATCATGAACCCCACAGTTCCTCTAAGGGTATTTTCACATATAGTCCTCATTAAAAGAATCGATCTCAGTCCATACAAAAATGGTGTGGAAGACCTTGACTGACCTGCACAGAGCCCTGACCATAACCCCAGTGAACACCTTTGGGGTGAATTGGAACACCGACTGCGAGCCAGGCCTAATCGCCCAACATCAATGCCCGACTTCACTAATGCTCGTGGCTGAATGGAAGCAAGTCCCCGCAGCAATGTTCCAACATTGCTATGTTTAGAAAGGAACCAAGATCTTTTTCCAACATTCACACCATTCAAATCAGAATGTGTTGTCAGACAGCTAAATATACCCACTTACATTTTGGAAGCTAATAGACTGCATTTAGTTAAAATATGAGACAATTGTAATTAGAAGATACTATTAACCCTGTCTAGAGTCTAAGCTGGTGGAGGGGCAAATTGTTTTAAGACAGTCATACCAAGGAACATTTAGTTATTTGATTTTATATTTTAAGACCCTTTAAAAAAATTACAAATATTGGATAAAACATTGCATTTGGCATTACTGCTATTAGCCAATAGAAACACATTGAATAACAGATTCACTACATAGAACAGTCAAAAAAAAGAATATCAAAAGGAAGTTTTTTCTAAAGTGTCTGTCCTATATCTGAGATAAGATCAGGAAACCTTTAATTACATTTATTTTATAAAAAAAAAAAAAGTATTTATCCCCTTTAGGGACTAAACTATCTCCACATACAGTGCCTTCAGAAAGTATTCAGACCCCTTGACATTGTCCACATTCTGTTACGTTACAGCCTTACTCTAAAATAGTTTTATTTTTTACTATTCCTTAGCAATCTACATACAATACCGATAATGACAAACGTAAACAGGTTTTGACATTTTTGCAAATGTATAAGAGATACCTTATTCACATAAGTATTAAGATCCTTTGCTATGACACTCAAAATTGAGCTCAGGTGCATCCATCATCCTTGAGATGTTTCTACAACGTGATTGGAGTCCACTTGTGATAAATTCAATTGATTGGGCATGATTTGGAAAGACACACACCTGTCTATATAAGGTCCCACAGTTGACAGTGGATGTCAGAGCAAAAACCAAGCCATGAGGTCGAAGGAATTGTCTGTAGAGCTCCGAGACAGGATTATGTCAAGGTACAGATCTGGGGAAGGGTACCAAAAAATGTCTGCAGCATTGAAGGTCCCCAAGAACACAGTGGCCTCCATCATTCCTTAATGCAAGAAGTTTGGAACCACAAAGACTCTTCCTAGAGCTGGTCACCCGGCAAAACTGAGCAATCGGTGGAGAAGGGCCTTGGTCAGGGAGGTGACTAAGAACCCAATGGTTACTCTGACAGAGTTCCAGAGTTTCTCTGTGAAGATGGTTGTCCTTCTGGAAGGTTCTCCCATCTCTGCAGCACTCAACCAATCAGGCCTTTATGGTAGAGTGGCCAGAAGGAAGCCACTCCTTAGTAAAAGGCACATGATAGCCCGCTTGGAATTTGCCAAAAGGCACCTAAAGGACTTCCAGACCATGAGAACCCAGATTCTCTGGTCTGATGAAACCAAGATTGAACAAAGAGTCATATCTCACGTCTGGAGGAAACCTGGCACCATGTATATGGTGAAGCATGGTAGTGGCAGAATCATGCTGTGGGAATGTTTTTCACCGGCAGGGACTGGGATACTAGTCAGGAACGAGGTAAAGATGAACGGAGCAGAGTACAGAGAGATCCTTGACGAAAACCTGCCCCAGAGCTCTCAGGACCTCAGACTGGGGCGAAGGTTCACCTTCCAAAAGGACAACACAGGAGTGGCTTCAGGGATAAGTCTCTGAATGTCCTTGAATTGCCCAGCCAGAGCCCGGACTTAAAACTGATCGAAAATAACTGGAGAGACCCATCCAACCGGACAGAGCTTGAGAGGATCTGCAGAGAAGAATAGGAGAAAAATCGCCAAATACAGGTGTGCCAAGTTTGTAGTGTCATAACAAAAACGACTCAAGGCTGTAATTTCCTGCCAAAGGTGCCTGAGTAAAGGGTCTGAATATCTATGTAAACTGGTACCGGGGACCATCAGACGAGTCTTGTGAGTGTCCTAGAGCTAAAAAGAGAACACCATTGTGTTCTTGGCTGTCAGAGGGGTCATATTAGTGTGTAGCCCAAACAGTTTGGATGCTACAGACAGAAATTGGCAGAGGAGGCTGTACCGACTTCAGACAAGTCTTGTGAGGGTTGTGGACATCCTAGAGCAAAATTAATGCCATCGTGTTCGTGAGTCTCATCTTTCAATAGAGTGGCCATAACCGTTCGGACGCTACAGATGTTTTTGTGAGAAGACCGATTTCAGATGTCTTATGGTCTGACAAACACTGCTCTAGCTCTGCCACCTTTCACCACAGATGCAGAAGGGCGATATCGGCGGTTGATTGAGACAGACCATGCAAAAAAAACATCTCTAGCTTAAACAGACAGATTTTGATGGGGATTTCCTATTACGTTAATTGGATTTCCACGGGGCCGCGGAAGTTGTAGGCTAAGGGTTAACGTGCAAATATTATTGGTGAGAGAATAAATAGCAAGAGAATAACTACAGACTAAATAATTTTACCTAAAATCTTACTACTGCCCCTTTAAGAGCTAGAATAGATTTGTACCCTATGTTGCAATTCTCACCAAATATGTTGTCTTCTCAGACTATTAAAACCCCACAATCAATAAACAGCTCTCTTAGCCTATAGATCACATATTGCAAACAAATAAACTGAACTAAAAATTCTAGACATTTTGGAATTTCTGTGCATCCTTGACAATCGCTAATCAATATCCAAAAACAGGACACTTTCCTGCGAAGCTGCACATCACCAGCTTTCTTTTCTGGCACCAATGTGAGGGTTTATGGCAGGGGAAATGGTGTTAGAGTAGTCTAGTGTGGTGCCGGAATACTGACAAGCGAACCTATGGACCTTTGTGTTGACAATGGAACTGGAACACGGAATTCAAGCAAACCGAACTCAGACCAACTCTCGAGATGGTCTCTGTTCGGTTTGAATCGGGGAGGGAGGGCTCTTTTGAGAGGTATGAGTTCCTTTGGGGTGATCACACTGCACAAAATATTAAGCAAAACCACACTGAGTTGACAAAAATTGTCTGAAAGGGACCAAGTGTGAAAACACCCTAAGATGCTGCGGTACCTTCTGGCCAGGGCCTCTTGTGCGTCCATGGCAGTGTTTCTGCCCCGGAAAGCCTGGGGGCTCACAGACCTGCTACGACTCTTCTCTTTTCTGTGCACTTTCTCCTTCTTCCGCTCCCTAAAGAGACATTATAGCATTTCAAGATCCACAGAAAGATATGCATTCAGTCACACAACACAATTTAAGAGACACATGGTGACTGACGAAGAGTGGCAAATTTGAGGCACACAGGAGTGGTTACTAAAGACAAACACAGAAAATGGTAGGGAGAGAAGCAAGCGAAACGCACCTGCTTTTGCTCCTGCGGCGGTGTTTGGTCTTTGAGCCCGACCGGGACCTGGCCCTCTTCTTCTTCTCCCGCGGGGAACGCGATCTCAGTTTGTCCCGACTTCTGCTGCGATGACGCCTAAAACAGGACAAAAATGCAAGTTTTATTCTTATAAAAAGAATAACATGCAGCTCACTCTACCCAGTTTACTGTGACCAATCTCAATACATCAAGACATCATGTAGCATCTCACTGAGCCTAGACCCACCTGTCGCATGAGTGTGACCTGGAGTGGCTCCGTCCCTTCCTGTCTTTGCGCCGGTGTCGCTCCTCCCCGTTCTCTGCAGAAAGTCTCTCCCTGCCCCTCTCAGTCTGTTCCGGCTGATCATCCTGCTTGCTGTGAGATTTTGATGGCTTCTCAGAGTCCCTCCTTTGTGCCTGTTTTAAGAAGAAGGTGTCTCTTTCAGGAAAATAGTGCAACAAAGAGTTAGTACAACTGTTTGATACAGAAGATACCAAAGCATGTACTCATGCTCACTTCAGACATACATCCCCCTCTTATTTAGAAAGCCTGATCACCAGAAACCAAACATTTCTTTACAACATTGACCGACCATGACCGGATATGTCAGAAGGGTAAATAGCTTGACGGAGCTACACTGTCAGTCCACTTTTTAACTGCTTGTTTAAATGTTGTTGTTTTTTCACTTTGAGTGCAACTTTTTTATTCATATTATTTAACAAGGCAAGTCAGTTAAGAGCGGCAGCGTAGCCTAGTGGTTAGAGCGTTGGACTAGTAACCGAAAGGTTGCAAGTTCAAATCCCCGAGCTGACAAGGTACAAATCTGTCGTTCTGCCCCTGAACAAGGCAGTTAACCCATTGTTCCTGGGCCGTCATTGAAAATAAGAATCTGTTCTTAACTCCCTAGTTAAATAAAGGTTAAATGTCGGCCTACCCCAGCCTAATGACGCTGGGCCAATTGTGCGCCACCCTATGGGACTCCCAATCATGGCCGGTTGTAATACAGCCTGGAATCGAACCAAGGTCTGTAGTGACACCTAGCACTGAGATGCAATGCCTGACTGCTGGAGATAAATTTGATAATGAAATGCCCTCCAATGTACCAAGACACATACTCCAACTGCACGTAGGTCAAATCTACCACCTACTCAAGTGCACCAAGTACAGCCACTTCTACTTAGTTTTGTTTCAATCATATTATGGAAGGCACATAAATTAAATACCTTATATAGTACAAAACTCAATGTAGATTATCATGGATAATCACCTCTGAGACAGCTTTAATACATATGTTTTAGTTCAGCACTTTATTCCCTCCCCAATCTACAAGTGCATGCAGCCAGGAAGATTTCAATGGTGGGCTCAGAATGAATTTGGATTAATAAGGTTACAGCCAGCAGACTTGAGCTTGAATTGAACCCAGTAATAGGCAATTGAACCCAGGAAAAGGCTCATGTTAATTTCCTTTATTTGCAATTATTTTCTAGGAGGCAAGTATAAGTTTGAATGGCTGATAGTTACCTGTCCGAGTAGTAGGCATATAATTTTGCTATGTCAGCAGCGTCTTCAGTTCAGTGTCTCTTCGTGCTTTAGCACGCTGAGTATGATTTATTGTAGAAATGTTATCATGTGATCTACACACAGGATTTATTTAAAAAATAATCTCATATACAGTACCAGTCCAAAGTTTGGACACATCTACTCATTCAAGGGTTTTTCTTTATTTTTTACTATTGTCTACATTGTAGAATAATAGTGAAGACATCAAAACTATGAAATAACACATATGGAGTCATGGAATAACCAAAAGTGTTAAAACAATTCCAAATATATATTTGAGATTCTTCAAAGTAGCCATCCTTTTCCTTGATGACAGCTTTGCACACTCTTGGCAATGGAATGCATTTCAAGGTGTGCCTTGTTAAAAGTTCATTTGTGGAATTTCTTTCCTTCTTAATGCATTTGAGCCAATCAGTTGTGTTGTGACAAGGTGGGGTGTATCCAGAAGATAACCCTATTTGACAAAAGACCAAGTCCATATTATGGCAAGAACAGCTCAAATAAGCAAAGAGAAAAGACAGTCCATCATTATCTAAGACATGAAGGTCAGTCAATCTGAAAAATTTCAAGAACTTTTAAAGTTTATTCAAAAAACATAAAGCGCTTTGATGAAACTGGCTCATGAGGACCACCACAGGATTTTAATTTTAAAATGTAACCTTTACTTAACTAGGCAAGCCCGTTAAACTTCTTAGGGGTAGCCCCTTTCCCCCCCAATTTTTTGGCTAAAATGACATACCCAAATCTAACTGCTTGTAGCTCAGGCCCTGAAGCAAGGATATGCATATTATTGGTACCATTTGAAAGGAAAAACTTTGAAGTTTGTGGAAATGTGAATTGAATGTAGGAGAATAACACAATAGATCTGGTAGAAGAAAATGCAACCATCTTTGAAATGGTTGTAATTCCGATTGTGTCCACAAGATGACAGCAGTGTATGTGCAAAGTGTCCGATGGATAACTTGAAGTATGAGCGAACTACATGACATTTAGTGTGAGGAATACATACGAATGTGATCTGACTGGTTGAACCAACATTTAGGGTGAGATTTTCACAGATAGCTTTCTTTGAAAATTGAAAGATTGGAAATACAAAATCGACCGTGCATGCTAGAAGGCCCTTTAAGGATATGAAAGAGGATTTTATCTAACAAATTATCTCTGGGACCCATTGGATGATAAAATCAGAGCAAGATTTCAGAATGTAAGTACACATTCCACCTTTAGAGGTGTGTTTAGTTCGGAGCTCTCAGACAATAGCATGGCATTTTTTCGCAGTAATAGCTCCTGAAATTGGACAGCGCAGTTATATTAACAAGATTTTAAGCTTTTAGCCGATATAAAATATGTACCGACATTTGTTGTTTCGCTGCTTGATTTACAACTGTCCCGTTACAATGATGGCCTGCCGGGGAACAGTCGGGGAACAGTCGTTCTGCCTTGTTCAGGGGCAGAACGACAGATTTTTACCTTGTCAGCTCAGGGATTCGATTTAGACCCAACGCTCTAACCACTAGGCTACCTGCCACCCCAAAGGAAAAGAAGACCCAGAGTTACCTCTGCTGCAGAGGACAAGTTAGAGTTAACTGCACCTCAGAATTCAGCCCAAATAAATGCTTCAGAGTTCAAGTAACAAACACACCTCAACATCAACTGTTCAGAGACTGCGTGAATCAGGCCTTCATGATCAAATTGCTGCAAAGAAACCACTACTAAAGGACACCAATAATAAGAAGAGACTTGCTTGGGCCAGGAAACACAAACAACGGACATTAGACCGGTGGAAATCTGTCCTTTGGTCTGATGAGTCCAAATTTGAAATGTTTGGTTCCAACCGCCGTGAGAAGCAAAGTAGGTGAACGGATTATCTCTGCATGTGTGAAGGAGAGTGATGGGGTGCTGCATCAGATGACCTAGCCTCCACAATCACCCGACCTCTACCCAATTGAGATGGCTTGGGATGA
Source organism: Oncorhynchus nerka (assembly GCF_034236695.1). Classification (NCBI taxonomy): domain Eukaryota; kingdom Metazoa; phylum Chordata; class Actinopteri; order Salmoniformes; family Salmonidae; genus Oncorhynchus; species Oncorhynchus nerka. The sequence goes on from NC_088408.1 coordinate 73,211,708, forward strand.
GCTGGACCGCAGAGTGAAGGAAAAGCAGCCAACAAGTGCTCAGCATATTTGGGAACTCCTTCAAGACAATTGGAAAAGCATTCCAGGTGAAGCTGGTTGAGAAAATGCGAAGTGTGTGCGAAGCACGCAAAGGGTGGCTACTTTTAAGAATCTCAAATGTATTTAGATTTGTTTAACACTTTTTTGGTTACTACATGATTCCTTGTGAAATGTCATAGATTTGTCTTCACTATTATTCTACAATGTAGAAAATACTAAAAATAAAAAGCCTTGAATGAGTAGGTGTCCAAACTTTTGACTGGTACTGTATATATTCTTCACCATCTACTATGGCTACACTCAAGTGACCAAGGATACGTTAATGAGACATATCAAAATAAATGTTAAAAAAACATGTCAGTTTTTCCATTAAGTCTCTTAGCAAGCTTTGAGTCAGGTTTCATTGCCTACAGTGTTTGGTACTTACCATGGTCAACAAAAAACAAAAAAGACACTATTGACATTCAAGATGGTGACAGTACTGCAGCCTACTTTTAGTTCACTAAAATTAACTAAGATTAGTTACCTCTTTGCTCCTGCTCCGACTTCGTCTGTGCTTTTTGTCACCTGTAAAAGTAAAAACGATGAGAACAGTGGCGAAATTCTACTGCACTGTTAAATTAGGATTGACTCCGATGAGTCACCTGTAGTGCGTGACTATTTTGGACTGTTCTATCAACAAGGTACAGCTGCTTTAAGCTTATGTCAAATCCAAATAAAATGACCAGACCTACCAAGTGAACATAACAAAACTTTATTACCAAAACTACAAACATCATTCCGAGTTAAAATTTAGTGCATTTAACTCACTTGATTTGCGTTTTCGGTCCCTGGAGTGTGACCTTGATCGGGAAGGATGGTGTTTGGAGCTTCTGGGTGATTTGGATGATTCCATAGTGTGTTTTCTTCTGTCCGTGTAAAGAGAGCCCATCAAGGGTAGCAGGTTGGTCGAGTCGGCATCACTTGCCTAAATTAAAGTAAACACACTGATCAACCTTAGGGTTTATTTGTTCTTTAAGCAGCACTTCGGGAAGACAATGTTCCAGCACAAAACAGCATCCCAACCAGGACCAGTGGTGTAAAGTACACAAGTAAAAATACTTTCAAGTAGTGATGCACCGATGTGACATTTTTGGCCGATACCAATATCCTAGTACAGTTAAATAGTTAACACACACACACACACACAGCGGTCTAAGGCACTGCATCTCAGTGCAAGAGGTGTAACTACAGTCCCTGGTTCGAATCCAGGCTGTATCACATCTGGCCATGATTGGGAGTCCCATTGGGTGGCACACAATTGGCCCAGCGTCGTCCGGGTTTGGCCGGGGTAGTTCGTCATTGTAAATAAGAATTTGTTCTTAACTGACTTGCCTAGTTAAAGGTTACACATGCACACCACACTGACTAAAAAGTTATTTTGTTGGCATTTACGCATGTCCCCATTACCAGTAAAACTTCATCAAAACCTATTTCTTTCACTTGCTGTGCTGTTTCGTTGTTCATTTGATCAGTCGTTTCATTCTCAACCAGGATTTCTATGGAACGCCGATTGGGTCTTTGCGTGTCTAAACAGATACATGCCAAATAACACAACATAATCTGTTTCAGTAGCTATAGTTAGCTAGCTAACTATATAGCTAGGTGTCATCTTCTAAAATCACCCTACTTTATACGACAGTTCTTATTTGATTAATGGTGGTTGGACCCATCTATGTGAAGCTCTCCACAATAAGGATTAGGCACAATAGCGGAATTTGCGGCTAGCCTTCAAAATAAATGGCATAATTCTACTATTTGTATTCATTTGCATCACTGTCAATGACAATACTTTTATTTTGAAGGCTACCTGCAAATTCCACTATTGTGCCTAGCTTCACAACACATAACCCGGTCCGGTCGAGCCTCACTAGCCAGATGAAGCTAGCTGGCTGCTTATAACGTTAGCTTGGGCAACAGGATTAGGTAGCTGGCTAGCTATTTATTTTCATGAACTGAAGATCAATTTCAATAGGCGAACAACAATACTTAGAATCTTGCTAAGAATAATGAAAATGACTGCAGTTTCTATGGTCATTGTTTTCAGGCTGGTTGTATGGGTGATAGCTAGGTACCAAGCTAAAGCTAGCTACCCCAGAAGTTGCGGTCGAACAACTGATGTTTTATTACCAACGCGGTATTGTAAACACATCGTTCGTGGCCGGTGCTTGCTTGTTTGCTGACTTTTTTGTAAAGCTTTGACAGTGCTACTGTATCTTTTTATACACGCAAAGCCCAAACGGCGTACCCTAGTATGCATGTCGTGAAGCTAATAGCAGTGACGCTATTACTGTGTAACTCCGGTAGGCAACATCTGAAAAATAGCGCCCATGGCAGTGTGTACGTACTGGTTCTCGACCAGTTGGCGAAAGCCAACATCACCCACGACAGAGAACAGTTGACTGTCAAGGACAATGAATTCCATTATCTTTGCTTTAATGGACTTTGCCTTTGAGTTGTCTGGCTGAAATGCTCTTACTCTTCCAAATCACTGCTCGATCCACACAGCAAACATTGTGTGGGCTAGGTCAGGAATGCTGTGTTGCATCTGTAGCGCAAAAATGTACATGCCGTTATTACGTCATGTACATACGTTATTATAGGTATGCACGGTAGCTTGACATCGGTTTTTAACATTGGCCAATACCGGCGTTGCCATTTCTAGCTAATATCGTCCGATTCAGATATTTTCGCGGATATGTCATGCATCCCTACTTTAAAGTACTGCTTAAGTCGTTTTTTGGGGTAGCTGTACTTTACTATTTATATTTGGCAACTTTAACTAAACTACATTCCTAAAGAAAATTATTTACTTTTTACTCCATACATTTTCCCTGACACAAAAGTACTTGTTACATTTTGAATGCTTAGCAGGACAGAAAATGGTCTGAGTCACACACTTATGAAGAGAAAATCCCTGGTCATCCCTACTGCCTCTAATCTGCGGACTCACTTAACACAAATGCTTTGCTTGTAAATAATGTCTAAGTGTTGGAGTGTGACCCTGGCTTTAATTGTGCCGTCTTGTTTGCTTTATTACTTGTACTTTTGATACTTAAATATATTTGAGCAACTACATTTACTATTGATACTTAAGTATATTTAAAAATCAAATACTTTTAGTCAAGTGTTATTTTTACTGGGTGACCTTCACTTGAGTAATTTTCTATTAAGGCATCTTTACTTTTACTCAGGCTTGAGTACTTTTTCCACCACTGACCGGCACCACTACGTTCTAGGGAAGACAAACGATGACTCAACCGGCTGTATTATCCCACTGAGCTAAAGACATTAATTCAGAGGGCCAACGCTTGTTCAGGTCTCAGGCATGTTTACTCATCAGTCACATCAACTGGGCCCTTACACAGACTTTGATTTGCTTCAGATTGCCCAACATAAAATGCTGGTAGTAGCTATATCGCTAACGTGAGCTAATTGTCTCCAAAGTTACCAACCCTCCTCCTGGACAGCTACTGGGTATGCAGGCATTTGCAACTAAGTCAACCCAACCAACACCTATTAAAAGTACCTGATGGGCATCTGGTTAGATACAAATGGAGGCTGCAACTGGCAAATCAACATAATTGCTAACTCTAGCTAAGTTAATTAAGGGTGTTTTCACAAAATAATCGATCTCGGTCCTCTTTAAAGTGAACTCCGGGGGGGAGCGAAAGAACTTTGTTCTCTTTGTATTCACACTGCCCTTGAATTTGAATGAGGACTCAACTCTTTTGCCAGTTCACTTCACCTATTTTGTGGTCCGAGTCCTCTTTGCATTCACATTGCTATTAGAAAGGAACCAAGTTGTTTTTCCCAAAATTCACTCAATGTAGTGGGTTTTTACAAAGTGCAGGACAAGCCATTCCATCAGAATGTGTGGGAGGAGGAATAATGGCCACGGGCTGTTTTCCATGTTTCGGGCTAGGCCCCTTAGTTCCAGGGAAGAGAAATTAATGCTACAGCATACAATGACATTATAGACGATTCTGTGCTTCTATCTTTGTGGCAACAGTGGTGAAGGTCCTTTCTTGTTTAAGCATGACAATATCCCGTGCACAAATCGAGGTCCATAAAAAAATGGTGTGGAAGACCTTGACTGACCTGCACAAAGCCCTGACCATAACACCTTTGGGATGAATTGGACCGCCGACTGCGAGCCAGGCCTAATCGCCCAACATAAATGCCCGACCTCACTAATGCTCGTGGTTGAATGGAAGCAAATCCCTGCAGTAATATTCCAACATATAGCGGAAAGCCTTCCCAGAAGAGTGGAGGCTGTTTTAGAAGCAAAGGTGGGACCAACTCCATGTTGATGCCCATGATTTTGGAATGAGCTTTTCGACAAGCAGGTGTTCACATACTTTTGGTAATGTAGTGTACCTACTTACAGTTTGGAAGCTAATAGATTGCATTTAGTTAAATGGTGAGACATAATTGTAATCAAAAGATACTAATAATATTTCATTTTATTAGTAACAATAAATTGCAGAAGAATAACTGCAGATTAAATTATGATGTCATTTTAAATGTAACACCCAATGTTGGCTACTGCCCTTTCGACTGTCAATCACGGTATTCTTATGGGCAGACTCAATAGCCTTGGTTTTTCTAATGACTGCCTCGCCTGGTTCACCAACTACTTTGCAGACAGAGTTCAGTGTGTCAAATCGGAGGGCATGTTGTCCGGACCTCTGGCAGTCTCTATGGGGGTACCACAGGGTTTAATCCTCGGGCCGACTCTTCTCGCTGTATACATCAATGATGTCACTCTTGCCGCGGGCGATTCCCTGATCCACCTCTACGCAGACGACACCATTCTGTATACTTCTTCGACACTGTGCTAACTAACCTCCAAACGAGCTTCAATGCCAAACAACACTCCTTCCATGGCCTCCAACTGCTCTTAAAACACCAGTAAAAACAAATGCACGCTTTTCAACCGTTCACTGCCCGCACCCGCCCGCCCGACTAGCATCACCACCCTGGACGGTTCCGACCTAGAATATGTGGACAACTATAAATACCTAGGTGTCTGGTTAGACTATAAACTCTCCTCCCAGACTCATATTAAACATCTCCAAACCAAAATCAAATCTAGTCAGCTTTCTATTTCGCAACAAAGCCTCCTTCACTCACGCTGCCAAACATACCCTAGTAAAACTGACTATCCTACCAATCCTCGACTTTGGCGATGTCATCTACAAAATAGCTTCCAATACTCTACTCAGCAAACTGGATGCAGTCTATCACATTGCCATCCGTTTTGTTACCAAAGCCCCATATACCACCCACCACTGCGACCTGTATGCTCTAGTCGGCTGGCCCTCGCTACATATTTGTTGCCAGACCCACTGGCTCCAGGTCATCTATAAGTCTATGCTAGGTAAAGCTCCGCCTTATCTCAGTTCACGATAACAACACCACCCGTAGCACACGTTCCAGCAGGTATATCTCACTGATCATCCCCAAAGCCAAAACCTTATTTGGCCGCCTTTCCTTCCAGTTCTCTGCCGCCATTGAATAGAGCGAATTGCAAAAAAATATTAAAAAATAAAAATTTAAAAAAATAAAATTTTAAAATTTTAAAAAATTCGCTGAAGTTGGAGACTTTTATTTCCCTCACCAACTTTAAACATCAGTCATCTGAGCAGCTAACCGATCACTGCAGCTGTACTGAGTCCATCTGTAAATAGCCCACCCGATATACCTACTTCACCCCCATACTGTTTTAATGTACTTTTCTGCTCTTTTGCACACCAGTTTCTCTACTTGCACATCATCATCTGCTCATTTATCACTCCAGTGTTAATCTGATAAATTGTAATTATTCGCTCCTATGGCCTATTTATTGCCTACCTCCTCATGCCTTTTGCACACACTGTATATAGACTTTTTTCTACTGTCATTGACTTGTTTATTGTGTTATTGGCTTGTTTATTGTTTGCTCCATGTGTAACTGTGTTGTTGTCTGTCTCACACTGCTTTGCTTTATCTTGGCCATGTCGCAGTTGTAAATGAGATCTTGTTCTCAACTAACCTACCTGGTTAAATAAAGGTGAAATTAAAAAGAAAAAAAGTGCTAGAATAGATTTTGTACCCTGTTGTGATTCTTAAAATACGTTGTCTTCTATTCAAACCCCACAATCAAATAAACATTTTACGAAGCTCTCAGCCTTTAGATCACAAAAGTGCTAACAAATAATATGAACTAAAAACTTGACACATTTTGGAATTGCTATGCATCCTAAAATTGTTGGGGAATTGCTGACAATCCCTAAGAAATATCCAAAACAGCAAACGCTTTTTCCGCGACCCTGTACATCATAATTGTCTCTCTTTTTTAGTATCAATGTGAGGGGCTATGGCAGGAGAACGATGTTGCAGTAATCTAGTGTGTGGTGCGGGAATAATGACAAGCGAACCTAGGGCGTTGAGTGTTTCCATTGCCCTAAAAAAAGGGAACCGAACTCAGGATACCTCTCAAGATGGTTTCAGATTGGTTCGGGGAATCGAGGGGTCTGAGTTCATTTGGAGTGTTCTCACTGCACAAACAATTAAGAGAACCACACTGAGTTCACAAAAATTGGCTGAAAGGGACCGAGTGTAAAAACACCCACATTAACGTTTGCTACCGAATGACGTTGCTAGTTTGCAAAGGACTGCGCAACTCAAGGTACATAGTTAACTAGCGAACGTTATATTATATAGCTAGTTAGGTAACTAGTTAACACTAACATAATCCGATAAAGTAGAATTTCCATGTATTTCCAAAATCAACACGACAAAGCTACCAACTACTACAGCAACTAACCGTCAGCTACTGACGTTAACTCGCTAGGTTGTCGACATGGCTGCCACGGCAAAGACGCCATCTTGATTAAACAAAACATCTTTAAAATAGAAACAGCTAGCATAAATGATTATATAAACTCGATTGTAATGTATTTGGTGAACACTTACCGCCATGAGTCACTTGAAGAACCCCCGTAAAAAATAAATAAACGTGAGTTGTTCTTTCTGTGCTGTCGTTGAGCTTCGTTCGGTGTTCCAGCAAATTCCTCCCACTTCCAGGCCGTTCTGTTATAACAGAGAGCGGAAGTGGCGGAGTAAGAGGTTTTACTCCGAACACAATTTGTCCACGACAATAAACCACTGAAGTGAGGAATTTTTGTATGGTGGTCAATGAGTGTCGAATTTGGTTAACAAACAATAATTGCTAATTTTCTGGATTAATCTTATTTTATAGAATATAAATTTCGTAATGGTTAGTTTGTTACGAATGGACTGATATAAGTGGACGCACTTGGAAAAACGATTTTATATTTGGTGTTAATCAGGTCAACACCACCAAGGCCTGGGGCCCTGACAGTATTCCAAGGCCAATCTCAGCACATGGGCATATTCATGGTAATTTTCAACCTCTCTGTAATCTCCACATATTTTATGATGACCACAATCATTCCTGCTCTCCACATGGCCCTCACCCACCCAGATAAAAGGAATACTTATGTGAGAATGCTGTTCATCACCATTATCCCCTTAAGATCATCACCAAGCTTAAGACTCTGGGTCTGAACACCTCCCTCTGCAACTGGATACTGGACTTCCTGACGATCTGACTCCAGGTGGTGAGGGTAGGCAACATCACCTCCACCACGCTGACCCTTAACATAGGGTCCCCACCGGGGTGTGTTCTTAGTCCCCTCCTGTACTCTCTGTTCACCCACGACTGTGTGGCCACACATGACTCCACCACCATTATCAAGTTCGCTAACGACACGATGGTGTTAGGCTTGATCACCGGCGATGATGAGTCAGCCTACAGCGAGGAGGTCAGTGACCTAGCAGTGTGGTGCCAGGTTGGTCGTCAAAGACAGCAACTACCCAAGTCATAGACTATTTTCTCTGCTGCCACACAGCAAGAGGTACCGGTGCATCAAGTCTGAAACCAACAGGCTCTTGAACAGCTTCTATCCCCAAGTAATATGACTGATAAATAGCTAACAAAATAGATACACGGACTGTTTACCTTGTATCTTTATTGATCTTTTATTTCAATATTTGCACTGTCTCTATGCACTGTCACTCCAACACACACACAAACACCCACTCCATTGTTTGTTCACTCACACATAATATGCACATACAGTGCATTCGGAAAGTATTCAGACCCCTTGACCTTTTCCACATTTTGTTACATTACAGCCTTATTCTAAAATTGATTAAATAAAAACAATTCCTCATCAATCTACACACAACACCCAATATTGACAAAGCGAAAACAGGTTTTTAGAAATTGTACCAAATGTATAAAAACACAACAGAAATACCTTATTTACTTAAGTATTAAAACCCTTTGCTATTGTAACAGTTTAGCTTCCGTCCCTCTCCTCACCTCTACTTGGGCTCGAACCAGGGACCCGCTGCACACGAGTTCTGACCTCAAAGGAACTCAAGCCAACTGGCTAAAATTGGCTAGCTTGCTAGAGCGCAGAATAACTAATGATTTTTAGTACTCGCAACACCTTTTGAATATGACCGGCGTAAGTAAAGTCGGGGGGAAAATGTTATAAAATTGTTGCCAGCTGCACAATTACAGTCACCAATGCTCAATATAACATGAAAACAGCCTAACCAGCTCTACTAGGGCAGGTAAATTGGTCGGAGTGAGGTGTTCTCTAATGTGTGTCTGGTAGTAGCTAGCCAGTTAGCTTGGGTGCTTGATTGTGATGGTGAGGACGGAACGCTCGGATCAACCATACTTCTCTGCCAGAGTGCCCAGTGTGAGCTTGGAACACTCCGAATTTACGAACGGACAATCTGACACTGCTCTGAATTTACGAACGCACAGAGCGCACTCTGGCACTCCAGTGTGAATTTAGGAACGCACACCTAATAGACAATATTTGGGTACAAGTGAGAACCCGGATGACCAATCAATGACCAATGATTGCGCACGCCTACTAAAGATAGTTGGAAATGAAAAAGATGGCTATTTGAATCAACTTCCTCTTAGTTTGAGAACGTCTTCCATTCCACCAACTCAATCTGGGGAGTGCAAATAAATATACAAAGAACACCATATCAGTTCACTATTATTTTATAATAACCTTTTATTATTTGAATTGAATGATTCAAATGAACTTTATCAGTTTGAGTTCAAGTATGCGTCTGTAACTACACAGGAAGTAAGTAGAGTTGTGTTTCTCTTGTTATGGTCTTTGTTTTAAACCGCCAAATTCTGAACCCGCATAGTAGGGTGGTGTTGTGCTCAGTTTACCAGTAAACCGTTGTCAGGGTACCTGTAACCGGTGAGTTTGTTACCTCGATATAGTCCAAATTATTTTATAACATGTCTATCTATACCTGTATGTAGTACATTTTGTATATACATATGTTTTACCTAGCTAATGTTAACTACGGTACTCCGTAGTTAACTGACATGACAGCAAAGAGTGGTGACAGCTCTGCAGTACTAGCATACCACGTAAATAGGTATATGGTAAGTATATGCTAAGTAACTATCTATCTAGCTAGCTTCCTAGTTATAACTGACCTGTTAGTGTCCCGTTTTTTAAAATCTAGGTAGGTGGACGGAAAAACAATGTGGAACGACGTTGAACTTCTAATCAATGAGGATACCAACACAGGTCGCCTTTGCAATATTCGAGAGGAGAATAGTGGTCTGTACCAAGTGGATACTTTGGTCAAAATTGCCTCAACTGAAAAGGTAAGACCAAAAGTAGTCGATTAAACTCAACTCCGCGATTTACGTTGGAGCTCAGACGTCACATAACTACCGTGCGCGATATTTTATAGGGTGCTGAAATCAATAGTTTTTTTTTTCAAAAACGTAATTTTACATGTTGTCAGAGGTCCAGTCCACCTCCACCCACAGTAGTCGTCGCTCAACTCCATCGTATGTAGGGAGTTGAGTTTAATTGTCTAGACGAAAAGTTAACGACTCTAACCACATGATTGATTACCTATACAGTTATGAATCACCTTCTACGTGAACACAGTATACAGTGCAGGTGTTGTGCCGAAAATCTCCCCTCCCCCTTCCAATGTCCTTAATTTTGGGTCTAGAGTCAAATACTTTCTGTGGCACACACTAAACATTTCAGAACAACTATGGCTGAATTATTATCTTTACACTTTCAAAAATACTAGTCGAATAATACATGGGAGAGATGACGAATTCTGGCAAAGCGATTGATTTATAGACTAATACAAAAATCAGTAGCAGATTTAGGTACGTGTGACATGGGCAGCCGCCCAGGGCGGCATCTTGCTGGTGGCTCGGGGCACCCCCGGTGCGGGCGCTGAAGGGGGGATTCGCCCAGGGCGCCATACAAGCTAGAACCGCCACATACACTTGAAACAAATAGCCAAACCGAAAACTGCAGACCAAAATTCGTTCTGCTACTAAGATCAGTTTAATGTTGGCTAAACTGACAGAGCAGAAAGCGAAGGGGGCGGGGTTCTGTCAGGGGGGAGATTTTCGCCACAACACAGGTATTAATTAAATTCATGATCGGCTCTTGACTCTTCAGTGCAAGTTGTTCACATTATTGTTTTCCTGCAGGTGTTGTCAGATCCTCAGCTTTACTCCTCCAGCAGTTCAAACTGCAACATTGTTGTTGCTGATTCAACTGTTATCCTGTTCGACCTCAGCTATCAGACTATTTTGCTGCATCTTGACTTTGGTTAGTATCTCTTTTGTGTTCTGTGTGTAGATGTCTAATCAAATGATGTTTCATTATGGTGAATGATGATAATTAAAAGCATGTTTATTTCAGACTCTGATGTGGATACTGTGGATGATTGTCTGGACGGACATTTTCTGGTGGTTTGCGAGAGAAACGGAAACCTCCATCTTATCTATGTGCCTCAAAAGAGCACTCTTCTCACCATAGTAAGAGATGGGGCTGATCTCATATGCCCCATGATATTTCAGCGATTAAATGTGTCAGTGTCATACGTGTGCCAAAAGTGCTTGCATGCTGAGTGCAATATATCTTTTTTTATTACTTTTTTTTTTTTTACTCTTCTAGGCTTTGCTGAAGAATGTCCCCTCTGGAAAAGAGAAAACATATCGACATCTTATCCTACAGGAGGATAAGACATCTTTCGGTGAGTTGTTCATAGTTTGCCATTTCTTTGGAATAAAATGATACAGTATCATGTATCAGTGTGTTGAGGTGAAAGGTTAAACCTTATCTTTGTTGCCAGGGGTGTACCACCTGTTCCTTCTTACTCAAGATGGATTTTTTCACATCACAAACCTTGCCCTGGAGAAGATTCAAATAGGTATTTCATTTTAATTAGGTTTTCAGATAGTTTTCTTTTACTTGAGACCTGTTATATTTAACTTTCAATTATTTTAAACCATATTCTCTCATCTCTGTAGCTATTGAGAAAATGGACATTGGGGCTTTGAAAGAGGTATTTGGCTTTAACTATGTTGGAGATGGTAAAATAAAGATTTAAAACCATATGAAGTCAGAATAATCAAATAATTAACCCCTAACCATCACATCACATTGTTTCTCTCCAGCTCCAGTCTCGATTTAAGACAGACTTCTGTTCCACCAAGGAGATCCATGGAGGGGGATGTAACACAGCAGTGATGTGCAACCTTGGCAATGAAATCCACCTCATGATTGGGGTATGGTTGTGCGCAAGTAACTGCACTGCTTTGTTTCAAAAGATTTGTATGTAAAATGCAAAGATAAATCCTTGAAAACATAATGCGAGAACTGCTGCCGATAATGGGAAGTTAGACTTTTATTCATCAAGTAGGCTATTCATACAGTATTTATTCAATTGTAACATTTTAACTTTATAGCTTCTCGCATGACTGATGTGGTTATGCGTTCTTTTTGCGTAGGCGGACGGGGAAGCTGTTCTAACCCACTGGAGATTGGATCATAGTCAGGGCACGATGTCTCTCTGTCAGTCCCTGGACTCCAGCCTAATACCAGGTAGTTTTAATAACATTTAACTGTCTGGCTTTGGTTAAAGCTACACTACTTTTCTCCCTGAATTGCTTATGTATGTTATCAATAGTTAGGCTATAGCATTATTTTGAATTGTTGTGTATTAATGTTGCAGTCAAATTTTGCCCTTATCTGTATTGTAGGGGTGAGAAAGATTCTGGTGGTGGACAATCTCATGTATGTTCTTAGCACAGAGGTGAGTCCAGCTGTATGAATCTCCATCAATCAGTTTATAATTTAATTATTTAGCTGTTTTGGTCATTAGAACATTTTAAAGTTGGACATTCATCTTTCTCTACCTTTCAATTGGTCTTAGAACATTCTGAGTCTTTGGGACCTGCATTTCCTGGTGATGGTGTGCTGCTGGCCTGACCTCTCCATCCATGACTTCCTACTCATCACAGAGTGTGACTCTGCTTCAATAGCCACGTATGTGTTCACTTCAATGCTATACTATTGTTAGACCTATACTATTTCTATTAACATGATGTAATGTTTAATTTTTAAATGCTTGTGCTGTAATGATTTTGAAAACAAAACCTCTCCTCTTCATAGGCAAGAAAGTGCCAGCACAAAAATCATTACATTGACCATGCAAGACAAAAGCCAGGTAACTCCAGTCTGTCTCTATGGTTTCTAGACAGTTACTTGTTAGTAATAGTCCCATCATGTACATACATTAATGCTCCTCTGGTATAAATAGTTGTAAGAATCATCTGAGGTCCTCTCTGACTGTGTTTGTTGATGGCAACACCCTGTTTTGTTATCCTTAGATGAGGAGCCTGCAGGTGCGTTCTCTTCCCTCCATGACTGTCCTCTATTCTCTGGAGGTCTCCTCTACAGCCTGCCTGGTACAGACAAGAATAAGCACGGTAAACCATACATAATTATAATCCACTCTGATTGCATCAGATATCAGGTTCAAAAAGTACACCAAATTCAAAATGTGCCTGATTGTAACGCATTGGAATGGAATTTCAGTGTACTTCCTGAATTTAAATGGAATTGACTTTCCCAGCCCTGTCATATCACACCATATTACAATACCCACGTAGCGAAGGATAATGGAACAATAAGTCATTGTTATTTTACTTTAGATTATGAAAGTCTGTCAGAGCTTCAGCATCCTACCCAACCTCAGTACATTGTTTTTATCCTTCTGAATTTCAGGACACTATATATTTGCTAGAGGGGATTTATGAGAATTCACAAAAGTAAGTGTTTCTTTGGTTGTTTAAGGACACTAGAGTTTCCCTGAGTAAATACTCAGGTGGTGGAGTTTCACAAATAACTTTGAATAACAGTGAATTGATGTGTAAATGCAATTCTCTTTTTTTTCTGACAACTAGCTCTGAGGAGCATATATCCTCTGTCGTCATGAGATGCTTCACAGAGGCTTTGCCTGAGAACAGGTATAGTAGTGTCATCACGCACACAGCATATTTCCATATCCTTGCACTAGTTACATACAAGATGTCAGTATCAGTAAACACACATTTTTTTGTCCCCAGACTCAGCAGACTTCTCTACAAACACAAATTTGAGGAGGCAGAAAAGTTTGCCATAGCATTTGAGCTTGATGTTGAGGTTGGTGTAATTTTTCTGGGGTTGAAAATGTATTCTAACTAAAATGAATAATAAATGTACTTGACTGACCTGCCTCCTTGACCACCCAGCTTGTCTATAAGGTGAAGCTGGATTTTGTGCTGGAGCAGCTGGCGTCAGCCTCTGTAGGTGGCAATGGGCAGGATGTATGGTCTGACCTGGTGGAGGAGGCAAAGACCAACCTGATGAAGATCATGGTGAGTTTTATCGGGGGGGGGGGGGGGTGTGTGTATATAACAAAGCAAGATCAGACAGCCAGCTAACTTTCCTTAATATTCTGGAATATAAACATTGAATCTATAAACAAATAGACTTGAAAATGGGGATGGTATAATTCTCAAACTTTGACTGGTGTCAGAGAAGGGTATACGTTTGAATCACAAGCTGGCAAACCTACAGTAGATAGGGCCACAGTGTAATGATGTGCTATTTAACAGTGTGCAGGCCTTCTTGTTCCATACCAGTGTTCTTAAACAAGCCATCTACATTTTCAAATGTAAAAATTCCTTGAAAGGTTGAGATCAAATAAGTACACTGTGCTCATTGACGAGTGTGTTTGTGTGTCAGGATGAGCAGTATGTGGTGGAGTACTGCCTCAAGGCTCCGTGGCCGACCTTTGACACTGCAGAGAAGATGCTGAACCATGCTGCCTCCCGCTGCCCCTCCTCACAGATCCAGGAGGCTCTGGCTAGACTCGCCACCTTCTGCTGTCTCCACAGCCTGGACAAGTTCAAGTATGTTCAATTTGACTGTAATTCTATGCCTGGCTTGCTAAAGGGTATTGAGTATATGTATGTATGTATGTATGTGTAAATTAGTGCCATGCCTGTACTTTCATTCGGAAAGTATTCAGACACCTTGACTTTTTCCACATTTTGTTACATTACAGCCTTATTCTAAAATGGATTAAATAAAAACAATTCCTCATCAATCTACACACAATCGGGGCGGCAGGGTAGCCTAGTGGTTAGAGCGTTGGACTAGTAACCGGAAGGTTGCAAGTTCAAAACCCCCGAGCTGACAAGGTACAAATCTGTCGTTCTGCCCCTGAACAGGTAGTTAACCCACTGTTCCTAGGCCGTCATTGAAAATAAGAATGTGTTCTTAACTGACTTGCCTGGTTAAATAAAGGTTAAAAAAATACCCCATAATGACAAAGCGAAAACAGGTTTTTAGAAATTGTACTAAATGTATAAAAAAAACAACATACCGGTTAATACCGACCCTTTGCTATTGTAACAGTTTAGCTTCCGTCCCTCTCCTCGCCTCTACCTGGGCTCGAACCAGGAACCTTCTTCACACATCAACAACTGCCTCCCACGAAGCATCGTTGCCCATCGCCTCAAAAAAAACGTGACTCTTGCAGAGCAAGGGGAACAACAACTTCTAGGTCTCAGAGCGAAAAAAAAACATTTAACCAAATCTACACACAATACCCCACAATGACAAAGCGAAAACTAGTTTTTATACATTTGCAAATGTGTTAAAAATAAACTGATACCTTATTTACATAAGTATTCAGAACCTTTGCTATGATACTCGAAATTGAGCTCTGATGCATCCTGTTTCCATTGATTGACCTTGAGATGTTTCTACAACTTGGAGTCCACCTGTGGTAAATTCAATTGATTGGACATGATTTGGAAAAGCACACACCTGTCTAAATAAGGTCCCACAGTTGACAGTGGATGTCAGATCAGGTTGAAGGAATTGTCTTTAGAGCTCTGAGACAGGATTGTGTCGAGCCACAGGGGAAGGGTACCAAAATATTTCTGCAGCAAGAACATAGTGTCCTCCATCATTCTTAAATTGAAGAGGTTTGGATCCACCAAGACTCTTCCTTGAGCTGGTCGCCCGGCCAAACTGCACAATCGGTTGAGAAGGGACTTGGTCAGGGAGGTGACTAAGAACCCAATGGTCACTCTGACAGAGCTCCAGAATTCCTCTGTGGAGATGGTTGTCCTTCTGGAAGGTTCTCCCATCTTTACAGCACTCCACCAATCAGGTCTTTATGGTAGAGTGGCTAGATGGAAGCTGCTCCTCAGTAAAAGGCACATGACAGCCTGCTTGGAGTTTGCCTAAAGGACTCAGACCATGAGAAACAAGGTTCTCTGGTCTGATGAAGAGGAGTCTAGTCAGGATCGAGGGAAAGATGAACGGAGCAAAGTACAGAGCGATCCTTGATGAAAACCTGTTCCAGAGTGCTCAGGACCTCCGACTGGGGAAAAGGTTCATGTTTCAGCAGGAATGTCCTCGAGTGGCCCAGCCAGAGCCCGGACTTGAACCCGATCTAACATCTCTGGAGAGACCTGAAAATATCTGTGCAGCGATGCTCCCCATCGAACTTGACGGAGCTTTAGAGGCTCTACAGAGAAGAATGGGAGAAACTCCCCAAATTCAGATGTTCCAAACATGTAGCGTCATACCGAAGAAGACTCGAGGCTGTAATCGCTGCCAAAGGTGCATCAACAAATTACTGAGTAAAGGGTCTGAGTACTTAGTTATGCTAATGTGATATTGCAGTTTATTTTGAATACGTTTTGCAAAATTTCCTGAAAACCAGTGCTTGCTTTGTTATTATGGTGTATTGTGTGTAGATTAAGTAATCAAATAAAAGCAATTTATTCCATTTTAGAATAAGGCTGTAACGAAAAGAAAAAAACTATGGAAAAGTTGAGGGGTCTGAATACATTCCTAATACACTGTTTAATTTCCTCCTGGTTGTTTCCCTCCAGTGGAATCTCCTGGATTGAGTTTCTGAACATCACAGACTACGTTGGGGACATGCTGTCCCACTTGAGAGAGGGAGACCTGAAGGGGGCCCAGCACCTTTGGCTTAGACACGAGGTAACACAAATTCACACAATCAACTGTTGCACCATAAGACATCTAATGGAGTTTCATATTTTTCTCTTGTAATATGTGGATTTTACTGGAAGATAATTGATATTTGTCTGCTGTTTCTGTGGTTATCCTGTAGGGAGAGATTGCAGTGCAGTTTGATGAGAGAGGTCTTGATGCTCTGCTCAGCTCCTTTCCAGAAGACCTTCCATCCCAGGACCTTTGTCTCTGGCTTAGGAGTGTCATTGTGCCCTTTGTTAGGAGAGTGGTACCTAGAGGACAGGTACAGTGGGCACTCACCATATTCTGTCAGGGCAGAAAACAGATCATGATGACATATGTTTTGATCAGTTTGTATTTCCAGTATTTGGTTGACAAGGCTTTTGAACAATGTGTTCGTAGAAAATCGTTGCGAGGTGGTTGGAGCAGAGGGCCAGGATTCTGGAGTTAACAGAAAAGGTAAAGCCAACACCTTTTCATTGCTAGACTTGAGGAATAATTCTGAGTGCCCTAGTCAATAACTTGACTGATGTAGGTGATCACACACTTAAACATTTCCACATGTCTTCTGCCCCTTCACACTATTCTGTTCCTATAGGGAGACTGGCCCCAGAATGGACTGAACTTGGCGGAACTTGGGTTGCCGTCGTTATGGATGTGGATACCTTCTGTAAGCTGCATTTTATCACCTCCTTTCCTTTGGTTACTTTCACTGTCATCCCCCTCACTTCCTATTCCCCTATGCGCTCTCAATTCATGCTCACTTTCAAACACTGGATGTCAAAATGTTATATGCTTAGTCATTGATTAGCAGGAAGTAACCTATCCTGTAATTGTGATTGGTGGTCTCAGGAGGATGACTATGGTTCAGAGGAAGTGGAGCACCTCAAGTCCCTGGTCTCTAACCTCCGCCAGCTGCTGGACCTCTACAACAAGTACAACTGCAGGCTCTCCCTGTCAGTCTTTGAGAAGGTCTGTGTGTGACAGCCATCTGGGGATTGTCTGATTTGGATTCTTATCTTGTCGTTTTAAATCTTGTTGAAATTCGTTATGTTATTGTACATGGTATCTCTCTTTATCTGCACTGTGGGTATGTTTAGGCAAGTATCCGCAGCGTAGCATTCCTCATGCTGGATAAGGTGCCTGCCCCAGAGCTGATCCCTGCCACGGTGGAGGGGAGTGTCGGGCCCTACAGCCTGGAGCACCAGCTGCCCCTGGATGAGCTGCTGCTTCAGTACATCAAGGTGTCTACCCATCTACCAGGAGACACACTTTACTATGCTTTCTACTTGGCTGCAAATTCACTTAGCTGCTCATATTGTAAATGGTTGTCACTCTGGATTGTTGATTGTCAGACATAATCTGGTTTGAGTCATTACGTGTCATTTTTGTCTTATTTTTCTCTCTATCCCACTAGGATCTGCTGGAGCGCTGCAGCTCACAGACCACTACGTTGTTCACAGAGTGGGAGGCCAAAGCTGTGGCTGTGCTTGGCTGCATCACGGCCACTGACGTGAGTTTATACACTAATTAACCACTTCCTGCCCTTCAAAGCTTGGCCACCAAATGGGATTGTAGATTTATGTACACGCCTTGATTGACATAGTATTCAACTGTGCTGTACTGTGTACAGCTGGTGGTAGACGCTGTGCTGGAGATCATGCAGAAGGCCGTGGTGCCCTGGACTGAGGTAGTGGAGAGGCTGGTCCAACAGCACTTGGAGATGGTGGGACCCAAGTAAGACTTACTGATCTGATCCTCCTCTGGTAACTTGTTGTAGGCTTGTGGACTGCTTGGGTTCTAATCTTTCATAACCCATCCCACAGACAGGAGCTTCTGAAGGAAAGCTACCGTCTGATGGAGATGAGGAAGCTGCTCAGAGGCTACGGGATCCGCAACTTCAACCTCTCCAACAACACTCAAATCATGGTAGGACTTTCAGGGTGTGTACAGTATGTAGATGTGTATATTTATGTCATTTCTGATCCATGTTGATTCTCCCTTTGTAGACACTGGTGAGGTACATCCTCAAGCAGGACCTCCCCACCTCCCTGGAGGACTCTCTGAAGCTGGCTGGGGCCTACAAACTCCCCACCTCCCAGATACACATCTTATACCTCATCCAGCTGATTAGCCAGAGCAAGGTACAGTATGTGAGCCCAGCCTATAGCTCTTCCCATGGTGGCTGTTGCTTTCTGATGGGGAATCTCTTTTGTTCTGTGTGTTTCATGTGTGTAATGTCTGTGTTGCATCGAAATTGCAGAGCGAGCCATGTGTGACACTCCTGAAAAAGCTCGCCCCCGAGGAGGCGGAGTGTGTGATCGAGAGGCTGGCTAACTGGGCACGACTGGAGCTGCAGGACAAAGACCATGTGTCTGAGGAGGTGAGCCTCTCTCGGGAGCAGTAGGGGTGTATTTGCATTCAGCAGATTTAAGACTATTCCAGGTCTATCATACGTTTGTATTTGCATTGACATCTTCTTTTAATAGGTTTGATATCATTTAGAAATGGTGTTTAGTAGTGAGGTTCTGTACATGCCATTTCTCAATAGGAGTATACTCTTCATGCAGAGTCACTTGGGTTCTTATTGTGGCCAATTTCTAACAGCACAAGAAGCACCAGATGGTCGTAGCACAAGTGATGGTGGAGGCACTGACGTTCTTACAGCGGATCCAGAAAGGTTGTGGCAGCTTTTAAACTCTATCAATGTAATACTTGAAAAGACTGATTGCTAAACCTCCCAATATTGACATCATCTCTCGAAGAATTTAACATTCAGTGTATGAGGTCTTGATAAACTGTGAGTGTACCAGAGTTTGGGTGGATGTGCTAAGAAACCTTTACGCGTTAATGTTAATTCTCTCCTGTTTAGGGGATGCCTTTAAAAGTGTGGATTGCGAGAACAATCTGATGATGTTTAAGGCGATTGCTCACCTACAGGTAAGGTTCAATCATGGAATGATTTTGCAGAATGTGAGATGAAGGGCTCACCTGACTCACTGTTTCTGGTCTTTGACCTGTGCTGAAAGGATCCTAATCTACTACATTTACAGGAGGACTTTGACATCTTCCTCACCCCTAACAACTATGAGGACCCCAAGGTGCGAAAGCAGTTCCAGGAGTATCACATCACAGCCTATGAGAACACCCGTGCTCGAGGTCCCTCCAAGAGCAAGGTCACAGCCACCCCCATGGTGGCCAACGACCCTGACGGCAAGACCAAGAACATCTCCACTGAGGCTGGCCTCCGCCGCTTGGCACGGCAGCTCCAGCGCACGGAGCAGGAGCTGTGGGCTGACTTGGCCCTGCGTGCCCTGGGGGTCGGCAAGGTCGACAAGGCCCTCAAGATCCTCAGGTCAGGGGGAAGGGGAACCAAGTTTAGGGGGGTAGTAAAGGAAAGCAATGCCCATGTTCCTCACTTTTTTAAAATTTGAATGAAGGCTTGTCATAATCTGAATATCTCATCCACAACATTGAAGTGTTTGATGGTAGTGTGGGCCTTTGCACTAAATTAACTCTGGGTACCTCCCTAACTGTGTCTCTCACTCCTTTCAAACCCATGACCCTGTCCCCATAGTGAGCTGTATAAGCACCATGGTACCACCAGCACAGGGAAGGTACTTTTCAGTGCTGCCCAGAAGCTGTGCCAGATGCTGGAGGCAGACGTGCCCATGATCCTCCCTGAAGGCGTGGACCTCCCAGCAGTCATCCACAAGCTGGCCTGCCAGGCCGTCACTGTCTGCCACTCAGGTACTGTACAGCACTAACACCCTGAGCCTGGAGGTTAACCCAAGTCTTTATGGGAACTCACACATTTCATTTTAGAAGGTGCTTATCCTCCAATGGTTTAAGTGTAAGTAGTTCACATAAAGTGACACTGTATGACTTTAGCACCCTAGTAAGTGATACCTCTGACTTTTAGTATGTGCTCCCTATTCTTTCTTGTTTCTCTCAGACCTGCTCCTGGACTGTGTGGAGCTGTGTAAGAGCACACGGGCTGCCATGGATGTCTACCACCAGTGTCAGCTGTCAGACAACTATGGCTTCATAGCAAAGGTGAGTGCCAGTACGACACTTCACTTTTCCCCATCGGGCTACCAGATTCCTACCAGAGTCTTCAATGACAACCCTAATCAATAGATTATAATATTAGACATTCACTTAGTCTTTGTTCATGTTAGGTCATCAGGCTTTAATGTCACTGTCATGTGTTCAGGATTTGTCTCTGGCGGCTGAAAGGGACCCGTACTCCCAGTGGAGCTTCCAGGATGTCTTTAAAGAGGACTGCATCATCCTGGACCCTGTGTCTGTCCTGCCAGTCCAGTATGAGATCACCAACTGTCTGCTGCCCTTCTCCTCAGGTACCTAAAATCCTGCAGACTAAGTGTCTCGTATCTGGTATCTTTTTAACATTGTATCATGTGTGATGTTATACTACTTTATAATGCCCAAGCATTGTTATTGATTTGAATTGCATTTAACTCATGTTAATTCATGTTGCAGATAGAAAGCTTTACCCACTGGACTGCTCCTGTCTTTCTCACTGCTCTTTCCAACAAGGTAGCTACTGCAGTTTCCTCCAATTAATAGATGGATATAAATGCAGTTGTTATGCACCCTTAGCCTCATGTGTCCTTGTCCATGTGCAGATGCCAACTTCCTGAACCCGCTACTGGTGCCCCTGGCCTCCATGCATCAGATGCTGCAGGAGTGTAGTCAATTGGAGCTGGCCCTCAGACTGCTGGTCAACTCCTTTGGCAGCTGTCTGCAGCACGTCACCTCCAACATCATGAACATCAAGCTCGGCATTCAGGTATGATGACTACAGTACAGTATCAATGTCATGATTATGTTTTTCAGGTGTTTTTAAGTGTTTTCTGTAGCAGAGGTATACTAATGTGGAATTTGTTGAGTGAGCAATTTTTTTGTAGCGTAAATGACGAACATACAAAAGATTACACCTGAAGTATAACAGTAGGATATCAGTGCAAGAGTTTTACCACATTTGTACAAAATAGAAAACAAACAATATAAAAAATGAAAGGGAAAAACCAGACTCGAAAACAGGAAAAAACCCAGTGTGGTTCATGTAGCCCTGTATGCCTCCTCACCTGGTGTTTTCCAGGTGTTTTGTACAGATAGTTTCATGTGTTAGTGAAGTAGACTAAGGAAATTGACATCAGTCAGGGGTGTACTGTAGTGTCTCACCTGGAACCATGAGCAAGCAGTCCCTTGATCAGTCTTTGCATTTCTGTTGATGTTGCTACATATCTCTGTCTAGATTTACACTTGTCTCACTGCAGCTGTGTCTGTTCTCTGGACCACTATTCTATATTGTGAAGGGAAGTATTTACATTTTACGTGTTCCCTTTTCAGCTCTATGGCCCGCAGGCCCTGCAAAAATATAGGGCGTGCTTGAGTGATTTGAGAACAACTACTCTGTCCTCTATCAATGCTGTTGCAGTTGCCCTCCTGCACAAGGTGATGTGAGACTATTGTCCTGGATTTCAGGGGAGGATGTCTGACATTCTTCTCTTCAATAAAATGACATTGTATTCCGGCCATGCTGTATGTATAATTTACAATCGACCTAACATTACTATAACAACTGGTGTTTTTACTCTGTGCAAAAGGTGTTTAACTGGAGAGTGGTGGATTGTGACCTGGCTATTGGACTCTGCACTCTCCTGTCCAAAACCGAGGTGTTTAAGATACTGTGGAAGGTGATCGACAACACTTGGCAAAACTATGATAAGATCTTGGTAAGATCTTTATACTTATATACTGTCATTATCTGTTCCATCTTGAATTGTTTGTCATTGTTTTGATTCATGTTGTGTGTGACAGTCGATATGTCCATGATTTTCAGGCTGTGGCTTTGGTGGGGGCCCATCTCTGTAACTTGTACAGCGAGCAGGAGGAGCGGAAGAAGTTTCTCTCTGTCATCACCGACGCAGAGTGGGGGATCGAGCTGGGCAAATTAGGGGTGTGTTGATCTTCAATGTTTTTTTCCCCCCCTATCTATTTAACATTTTGCAGTCTTTCAGACATGGCTGGTTTTTTGAAGAAATCACTATGTTAAACTTTGTGTTAATACCTGCTAATTAGGTGCATTCTTAACGTAATCTACCCTCCCTGCCTTGCGAAAGGACTCGGTTTAAAAGCCTTGTCTCTCTCTTCCCAGATATCCATCCAGTCTGTGTTTCGTCAGTGTCCGGAGATGAAGAGGAACCTCATTCCTACCCTGGTGAAGAACAAGAACACCACCCCTGAGATTATCCTCCAGTACTGCAGGTGAGCTGTTATAGGAAGTCAACATGCTACTTCAATCTTTAGTTTTTGGGTCTGATACTACTGCATGCTTTGTAGTTGCCTATTGCTGTCTTGTGACGTTACGCTGTAATTAATGAGTGTATGTATGTCCTGTGTGTTCCTCCTACCTGCAGCACCTTTGATCTGAACAGAGACGAAGTGATAAACCAGTACATCACCACCCTGCTGCAGGAGGAGGAGGAGGGGGGAGGGGCAGCAGACCCTGGGGTGGGCCAGGGGGAGCAGCCGCTAGGGCATGCAGACGCCCTGGAGAGAGCTCTGCAGATCATCCCTATGCTGCACAGCACCAGAAACCTCACCATCAGCCTCAGTGCTGCCATACTCAAGGTCTGAGCATACACAACTCTCAGCCTAGGTTTAGGGGTTGATGGTAGGACGTAATGATGTGTAGAGGAAATGGAGTGTTTAACTAGCTCTTGTGTTCCCTTTCCTCCTCAGCTAAGTCCATATAACTATGAGAGGATTGAGGGGTGCTCAGGATCATACAGACAGCTGATGAGCAGATCACCAGCATCTCAATCAGTCAGGTGTGGCATCTTGATTTATACTGTGTCTCTGTGTCCTCTGCTAAATAAGTGTAATCCTCAATGTCATATTTTCTTTGGCATTACGATCAAGTCTCATCCACACGCAATACATTTCCCTCATCTCCAGGCAATAGGTCTGCTCCAGCACCTGAAGTCCTACAAGCGCATCTCTCCCCCTACAGACCTGGAGAGCAGCCACCTTCTGGAGAATGGCCTGGAACCCTCGGCCCTGGCCAACATCAGACTGCCCTTCCACCTGCTCATGCAGACCACCAGCTACTGGAAGATCCTCTGTGAGTACTATACTCAGTTTAAGCTTACAATGTTCATGTGGTCAATAAGAGTTCATAAATAAATGATTGAGTGGACCTTTTGCATACTCTAGCTCGTATAAGGATTTGACGGATTCTCTTTCTGTGTTTAGCTCCAGAGCTCAGTGAGGAGACCTTTCCTACTCTGCTTCTGATAAGCAAGCTGATGAAGGTACAGTACTCTGCTCCACTGGTGGCTGTGGTTTATACTGTACATTACTGTTATGTTTGTTTTTAGATATGAGTGGTAAGCCTACCAGAATTTGAACTAATATTGGCGATGTATTATTAGTTGTTTCTATTCACTTTAATTTGGTCACCTGTGAATTTGATCCTACTTCTTCCTGCCTTCTGTCAGGTAAGCGTTGACAAGCTGTACATGTCAGCAGTGAACCATGTGTTTGAGAAGAGTATGAAGCCCTTACTCCTCGAGCAACATAAGAGGAGGCAAAAACACACCTCCAGCAAGGAGACCTTCAAGGTGGCTAAGACCATCATGGGGTACATTCACTGCATCCAGAACCCAGAGTGGGCCGCTGCCACAGCCCATAAAATCGCTCAGGAGCTGCCGCCAGGTCAGACCGTTAGCCAGTCAAAGTGCCATGCCGCTGTTCATGGAGGAGCCGGCCTCTGCATCAATGTTCATCCTATTCACTTTTGTCTCAACTGTAGGCATTGAGAAGACCCAGTCATTAAAGTTCTGCCTAGCTCTTGGTGACTCATGGC
This sequence comes from Oncorhynchus nerka, assembly GCF_034236695.1. Lineage (NCBI taxonomy): Eukaryota > Metazoa > Chordata > Actinopteri > Salmoniformes > Salmonidae > Oncorhynchus > Oncorhynchus nerka. Next base: position 73,236,131 of record NC_088408.1, read on the forward strand.
TGAAGGACCCAAAACTTGAGGTTAGACCACATGTTTTGTGTTTAGATTGTGTTGATGCTCTGCGGTCCTCAATGTTGAACTATTATAGATGTAGTTATATCTGTTATGTCTGCGTCAGCTGCTTGAATTCAGGATACCCAGTCTTGTCTTCCCTTTCATGCTTTTTGTCTTCGTATATCTAGTCCATTCTTGTAGAATCTAAATTCTCTCCCCTCCGTCTTGTCCCCTGAGCAGGAGGCAGCGCGGACCAGGGTGGAGACCTTCCTGTCCAAGCTGAAGCTGCAGTTCCAGCGCTCGGCCACAGAGAACGTCCTGATGTCCAGCCAGCTGAACAGCCCAGAGCACCTAAAGCTGACAGGGCAGCCCGCCCGCCTCATCGTCATCCTTTACGAACACAGCAGTGTAGAGCAACGCTTCAGGGGCTCTGCTGGCCAAACCCACCCTGGTGAGCCCTCCACCATAACCAGACCAACCACATGCAGGCCCACTCTTATTGCCATGTGGCTCCATGTACCTGTCTGGAGGGCTAAGTAGAGCTGCAGAATCACTGTATTGATGATGTGTACTATAGTCCTTTTAGAGCAAAATGGAACCAGACTATTTTCAGATTAAACATTTAATGTTTTTGTATGACTAGACATTCACGCTGTATGCAAAGAAATAGCAGCCATCAATAGTGTGGATTTTCTGAAGATCCGAAGCATGCTGCTGGAGAAATGGATCTGCAAAACCGGCCCAGCTGTAGCCAAGGTAAGTCCAACCTTACACTGTCTCTGATCTGCCACAGGTAGACTGGATGAGCTCATCACTAGGGGGGAAAATAGTCATTTTGCACGACATTTTGGAGTATGTGATACATCCTAACCGAAGGCTCTTTATTTTGAAGGACATCAACAACCAGGATTGTGTCAATGACATTCAGGAGGATTCAGATCTTATGAGGTAGCTCCCTGCATTCATCACTTGACTATCATAGCCTTACAGTTCACTATAGACCATTAACAAGGGATGTCTCCCATGTCCCCCTCTCTCAGGGTGGTGTACCTACTGCAGATCTATTCCATGGATGTGGGAGTCTGTCTGTTGAGCCCTATCCTCTCAGCAGAAACATGGGTGAGTTGGTAGATGGGATAGGTCAGGATTGATCTAGAAGTTCCTATATTAATCATTACATGTTCCACATTTAGTTTGGAATTGGTGGGCTGGTGGGAAACAGTAGGGGGCTTTACAGAATTGGCTAACACTTAACGCCATGTCATAACAGCGGACAACTTGTCATGACCCATATTTTTACACCTGCTGTGACATATGTTGCGTTATTTTATGGCTGGTTATGACACTTACATAAGTGTCAACCCACATTTATTCAAATAAGTGTTTTTTTCCCTGCCAAGAATTTTCCTTTCATGGAAAGTTTGTTTCTTAAATCCTTTTGTTGTAATGAATTCTTTAGTCATGTTTTTTTTTCATCATATTTTAAATAATTTGTAGAAAATACACTATGACAGTGTCACGAAGCATTATGACCATCGTAATCATATAAGCCAGATAGGCCTATCACGTACATGACCTTATATCAGTCAAAAAGAGGTTGTCTTGTCCTGCTCCTGCATTCATCTCAGTCATTTTACATTTACATTTAAGTCATTTAGCAGACGCTCTTATCCAGAGCGACTTACAAATTGGTGCTTTCACCTTATGACATCCAGTGGAACAGCCACTTTACAATAGTGCATCTAGGTCTTTTAAGGGGGGGGGGGGGGTGAGAAGGATTACTTTATCCGAACAGAGCATTGGGATCAATGCATGTCTGATATCAATGTGTGTGCAATTACAATGACAATTTAACATGGTACATTAAAAAAATGTATATCTATACACTGCTCAAAAAAATTAAGGGAACACTAAAATAACACGTCCTAGATCTGAATGAAATATTCTTATTAAATACTTAGTTGAATGTGCGGACAACAAAATCACACAAATTATCAATGGAAATCAAATTTATCAACCCATGGAGGTCTGGATTTGGAGTCACACTCAAAATTAAAGTGGAAAACTACACTACAGGCTGATCCAACTTTGATGTAATGTCCTTAAAACAAGTCAAAATGAGGCTCAGTAGTGTGTGTGGCCCCACGTGCCTGTATGACCTCCCTACAACGCCTGGGCATGCTCCTGATGAGGTGGGGGATGGTCTCCTGACCAAGACCTGGACTAAAGCATCCGCCAACTCCTGGACAGTCTGTGGCGCAACGTGGCGTTGGTGGATGGAGCGAGACATGATGTCCCAGATGTGCTCAATTGGATTCACGTCTGGGGAACGGGCGGGCCAGTCCATAGCATCAATGCCTTCCTTTTGCAGGAACTGCTGACACACTCCAGCCACATGAGGTCTAGCATTGTCTTGCATTAGGAGGAACCCAGGGCCAACCGCACCAGCATATGGTCTCACAAGCGGTCTGAGGTTCTCATCTCGGTACCTAATGGCAGACAGGCTACCTCTGGCGAGCACATGGAGGACTGTGCGGCCCCCCAAAGAAATGCCACTCCACACCATGACTGACCCACCGCCAAACCGGTGATGCTGGAGGATGTTACAGGCAGCAGAACGTTCTCCACGGCGTCTCCAGACTGTCACGTCTGTCACGTGCTCAGTGTGAACCTGCTTTCATCTGTGAAGAGCACAGGGCGCCAGTGGCGAATTTGCCAATCTCTGTGTTCTCTGGCAAATGCCAAACGTCCTGCACGGTGTTGGGCTGTAAGCACAACCCCCACCTGTGGATGTCGGGCCCTCATACCACCCTCATGGAGTCTGTTTCTGACCGTTTGAGCAGACACATGCACATTTGTGTCCTGCTGGAGGTCATTTTGCAGGGCTCTAGCAGTGCTCCTCCTGCTCCTCCTTGCACAAAGGCGGAGGTAGCGGTCCTGCTGCTGGGTTGTTGCCCTCCTACGGCCTCCTCCACGTCTCCTGATGTACTGGCCTGTCTCCTGGTAGCGCCTCCATGCTCTGGACACTACGCTGACAGACACAGCAAACCTTCTTGCCACACCTCGCATTGATGTGCCATCCTGGATGAGCTGCACTACCTGAGCCACTTGTGTGGGTTGTAGACTCCGTCTCATGCAACCACTACTGAAAGCACCGCCAGCATTCAAAAATGACCAAAACATCAGCCAGGAAGCATAGGAACTGAGAAGTGGTCTGTGGTCACCACCTGCAGAACCACTCCTTTATTGGGGGTGTCTTGCTAATTGCCTATAATTTCCACCTGTTGTCTATTCCATTTGCACAACAGCATGTGAAATGTATTGTCAATCAGTGTTGCTTCCTAAGTGGAGAGTTTGATTTCACAGAAGTGTGATTTACTTGGAGTTACATTGTGTTGTTTAAGTGTTCCCTTTATTTTTTTGAGCTGTGTGTGTGTGTGTGTGTGTGTGTGTGTGTGTGTGTGTGTGTGTATATATATGCTCTGTTTGCTCTACAGATATATATATATATATATATATATATATATATCTTATAAATACACTGACACATAGGCTATGATGTAATGGAATGTTTTGCCTTTTGTGGGTTTTGACACTTGTAGGTGTCACAACAGCAATAAATTAACTCAATATGTTACAACAGTGTTATGACTGTTATAATGCTCGGTGTCACCTAAAGCGTTACCCAGAAGTGTGTATGTCAAAGTGTTGAATTACCATTGTTGATATCTTCCTAGCCCCTCAGCAGTTCTGGGCCACGTCTTACTTTCTGCCACCGGAGTCGGGCCCTGCTTTGTCTCATCCACATCGCTGACCCCACCACCCTGGAAACACAGCTACACATCCCCAAGACACAAGTCCAGTAAGCGATCCTCGCTCTGATAAAGGCCAGTAGCCATGACTGATTGTCTGTACCTGACTGCTGCTGTTCTGTTGCTGTTTCTCCTTCTGCAGGTATTACCTGAAGTGCTACATCTACCTCTCTCAGCTGGAGGACCTAAACATCCCTTACACAGTGGAGTCGTTCCTCAACAGTCCCAAAGAGGGCATGGTCAAGGGACTGTGGAAGAATCACAGTCATGAGCCACAGGTAGACTGACTTGATCAATGTACTGGATGCTTTAGATGATTTCAGTCGGTTTCATTCAATGTGATGCAACCAAGACGAGGTAGTCAGGTTTGTATTGAGCTGAAGTTGCCTCCTGTCTCTGCAGGCTGTGCGTCTGGTGGCAGACCTTAGCCTGGAGTACCAGGTGTTTGACCCTCAGCTGTGGAATGGGTTACTGCAGAAACTACTGGGCTTCAACATGGTGAGAAGAGGCAGTCCACACAGTTTCAAGAACAATACTACTGCTAGAAATATTAGATTCTGCAGTTTGTCATGTCAATGAAGTTATATGGCATTAAGACAGGATATGTTGTGGTGGCACCAAATGTGGTATTCCCATCTGCTCTTCAGATAAGCGACTTGCAAAAGGTATTGGAGGCACTGGGAGCTGTCCCCTCTCTCTGGCAGGTAATTACCACCAGGTTCAACGTGTCTCAAGGAGCCCATTGTGTACATTTTAAGGAGAGAAAATTCACAGCCACCACCTATTATTTTGGCTTGGACAGTTCTTGTTAAAGCTGTATTTTTTTTTTCATCCAGGTCTCCAGTTTTTCCAGGACCTGGAGAAGTATGATCCTGGCCCCATTCGTATCAGGTAAATTAATCTATTAGACCACAACTCAAAAACATGAGGGTGAAGTGGAGAAAGTCAGCAAAATTACTGGTTATGTTTTCTGTCACACAGCATCTCTTCCTCTGAGCCCCCAACAGCAGGCAACCCTCTACAGAACCTTTGTTCTCCTCCTTAAGTATGTTCTGTTGCTTTATAGAATAGGTTGATAACAATTTCTAGAACTGTCACATAGGGATCAAGAATGGTGTCATGGCATTACCATGGTAACATTACTACACAATTCCTCAAATCTTTGACAAAGTGCTGATTCATCCTTCATCCATGTCCCACTCATCCCAGCATCTTCCCTGGTCTCTGGCAGGTGCCCTTTCCTGTTGAATCTGGACCTGATAGGCATCGCCAATCGCTTTGCCCAGTTCAGTCTGCCAGGCTTTGCCCTAGGTGCCCTCCTGCTCATCCCCTGTGCCAAGAGGAAGGGACAGCAGATTCAGGTGATGCAGCTGGGTCTGGGGGTTCCATAAGGATAGTGGTGGTAGTGGCACACCACCAGCCCCCTAACATATCTGCCCTTTAACAAATTGTTCTCTGCATCTTTAGATGGAATTACATCAAATTGTTTTGGTTTAACAATAGCCACAAACTGTCCAAGACTGAATAAAACTATTAAAGGTATTGGGAGTGTCTATGCATGAGTCTCTTCCCCTTGTTTGATGTGCTTACTGTGTAGTGTATATGATTGCTCCCTCCCAGGGCCTCCTGTCAGCATGTAACCCCATCACCATCCTGGAGCAATTGGATGAGCATATGAACACTGGGGAGTTGGCAGGGGTTCCCTCACAGGTGAGCTGCAATCACGTTCTCTTATTGCCTTCATTAGTTAACCACTCTTGGCTCTACTGTATTTGTGATTCCATCTGTTCTCCATAATCTTTTACACATTGGATTATTTTGTTTAGTTGTTGAGAAATGTTGTATGGAATTCAGAATGTGTCATTAACTCATTTCTTCTCCACCCCAGATAAGGGACACAGTCTTGATGTTCATTTGCCAAAACAGGCAGTACCAGAAGCTGTGGAAGACCAAGCACTTTAATCTTCTCAAGCAACACATTGTGTCAAGTGGTGACTCCAACCAGGTGAAGAACCTGGTAGATTATTTGATCTCCCACAGCTGGTAAGTCCTCAAAGCAGTAATTTTACAAGCATCATTTTATGTATAATTGAATGAAAATGTTAACATCACACTCCAGGCAGGTATGAGCAGAGAAATGTTTGTTTCTAATATACGTAATTACTTTAATCCTTACCCTTTGACCTCTTGTGTTCAGTGAGGAGGATGCCAACTCCCTGGCCCATGAGTATCTGAAACACAGGGAGCGTAAAGGGAAACTAATACCAGACATGTCCCCTGCATCCAGTGCCCTGAAGGTAACTATAGTCGGCAATCCTATATAACATAAATTGTTACTAATGTGAAATTAAATAAATGTATGCCATTTAGCAGACGCTTTTATGCAAAGCAACTTAGTCATGTGCGCATACATTTTTTTTGTATGGGAGGCCCCAGTGGGAACAAAACTTAAGATCCTGGCATTGTAAGTGCCGTGCTCTACCAACTGAGCCACACAGGACCACTAATATGTCATTTCACTTTTAATTTTTATTTTTTGGGCTTGTTTTGCAGAGGTTTCTCAGCATCGATATAGATAAGTAAATGGTGTGGATATGAACAGGATGAAGAACACATATGGGACATAAAATATATTCACAGTACGTTTATTCAAATGTGTGTCTCTTTGGGCTAGAAATGCAATGTTTGCACTTACTGTCTCCTTACTCAATCTATTCACATGTAATATTCACTGTATCTATTTTATAAAGAACTACACACTAAACATTGTTTCTGGTGGGAAACGTTATAGTGGAATGACTAATGACATTTTTATTACATCATACAGTTATCAAGCAATATAAAAAGTTGTCTACAGTTATTTTAGTTAAAGCAGCAATTAACATTTACATTTTAGTCATTTAGCAGACGCTCATATCCAGAGAGACTTGCTTTTTACCTTCAATTTCCTGTCCTACACCATACCAGTCTCTGTCTTGCCTACATGGGTGAAAACATTGATTGTCTTCATTCTGTAGTAAAAAATATAGGAAGTGAAGGCCCAGTGCAGTCAAAATGAGTTTTTCCTGTGTTTTGTTTCACATTATTCAACACTTAATGAAACTAACTCAGTGTGAAACAATTTGGTCAGCCATCACCAGACTGTAAATTAGTTATTAGATCAATAAGAAAAGTTCAAAACCTCTGCCAATGACTGCTAGTTATTAGTTTTTCTCTCCCCACTCATGCCACTCATAGACAGTCCTAGCAAAATTCTTGCTTGAGATCTTGCTTTCTTGCTAAGAAGCTATTTTTGTTACTTGACATGTCTGTATTTGAACATTACAAACCATCTACTTGGTACTATCCAAATAAAGTGTTACCGAAATAATATTTTCAGGCTCTTATTTATATGTTATGATGTTCCTGTCACATAGGAATTATACAGCATTGCGCTGTGAACCACAGTATGAAATGTATTTTACCATCTCAAATGGAAAACAAATACCAATGGCATGTTCAGAAGTAAATCGTCCACTGGTATGATCATCATTTAAAGGAAATTCTATTACATTTACATAAGTAATTTAGCAGTCACTATCTGATATACAGTTTGAAGTCTTAAGTTTACATACACCTTAGCCAAGTGGGTCAGAAGTTTACATACACTATGTATGTATTTGGTAGCATTGCCTTTAAATTGTTTAACTTGGGTCAAACGTTTCGGGTAGCCTTCCACAAGCTTCCCACAATAAGTTGATTGAGATTTGGCCCATTCCTCCTGACAGTGTTGGTGTAACTGAGTCAGGTTTGTAGGCCTCCTTGCTCGCACACACTTTTTCAGTTCTGCCCACACATTTTCTATGGGATAGAGGTCAGTGTTTTGTGATGGCCACTCCAATACCTGGACTTTTGTCCTTAAGCCAGTTTGCCACAACTTTGGAAGTATGCTTGGGATCATTGTCCATTTGGAAGACCCATTTGCGACCCAGCTTTATCTTCCCGACTGATGTCTTGAGATGTTGCTTCAACATAAATCTCCTTCCTCATGGTGCTATCTATTTGGTGAAGTGCACCAGTCCCTCCTGCAGCAAAGCACCTCCACCACATGATGCTGCCACCCCCGTGCATCACGGTTGGGATGGTGTTCTTTGGCTTGCAAGCCTCCCCCTTTATCCTCCAAACATAACGATGGTCATTATGGCCAAACAGTTCTATTTTTGTTTCATCAGACCAGCGGACATTTCTCCAAAAAGTACGATCTTTGTCTCCATGTGCAGTTGCAAACCGTAGTCTGGCTTTTTTATGGTGGTTTTGGAGCAGTGGCTTCTTCCTTGCTGAGCGGCCTTTCAGGTTATGTCGATATAGGACTTGTTTTACTGTGGAGAAAGATACTTTTGTACCCGTTTCCTCCAGCATCTTCACAAGGTCCTTTGCTGTTGTTCTGGGATTGATTTGCATTATTCGCACTAAAGTACGTTCATCTCTAGGAGACGGAACGCGTCTCCTTCCTGAGCGTTATGATGGCTGGGTGGTCCCATGGTGTTTAACTTGCGTACTATTGTTTGTACAGAAGAAAGTGGTACCTTCAGGCATTTGGAAATTGCTCCCAAGGATGAACCAGACTTGTGGACGGCTACAATTATTTTTCTGAGGTCTTGGCTGATTTCTTTTGATGTTCCCATGATGTCAAGCAAAGAGGCACTGCGTTTGAAGGTAGGCCTTGAAATAAATCCACAGGTACAGCTCCAGTTGACTGAAATGATGTAAATTAGCCAGAAGCTTCTGAAGCTATGGCATCATTATCTGCAATTTTCCAAGCTGTTTAAAGGCACAGTCAACTTAGTGTATGTAAACTTCTGACCCACTGGAATTGTGATACAGTGAAATAATCTGTCTAAACAATTGTTGGAAAAATGACTTGTGTCATGCACAAAGTAGATGTCCTAACCGACTTGCCAAAACTATAGTTTGTTAACAAGACATTTGTGGAGTGGTTGAAAAACAAGTTTTAATGACTCCAACCTAAGTGTATGTAAACTTCTGACTTCAACTGTACATTTTTGGGGGGGGCTTTTTAAAATGTCTGTTTGGTCATGGCAGGAGCTTTGTTCCTCTGGCAGTTATTTCCTTTGGCTTGTGAAGTGTGTCTGTGGATAGATGTCTGATCACCAAACACTTTCGCACCTCACTGAGGCATTGAGGGCCTTGAGATTTATTGACCACTGCGTTGCTCATGCCTACTCTGTTCTGTCTCAGACTGAACCTTGAGACTTTTTCATAGATCCTCTTGAAACATGGTCTTAAGAAGTAGTAGACTACAGGATCCAGCATGCTATTGAAGTAGGTCAGACTGATGGTGATATAGAATGCAGTTTCAAGTCCTTTTTGCTATCGGTGGAAGCAGTTCCTGTGTTCTTCATCCAGATCAGTAGCCGTGTGATGTTGCTTGGGAGGATGCAGAATCTACTGATTCCTAGGCACAGATGCACTTGGTGCATCCTAGCCGCCTTGTCCAGACGTCTCGCCCGCAGCTGGACTGAGATCCGCTTGATGCAGAAGACCATGATCCCAAGAGATACCAGGAACCCCAGAAAGAACACAGCATTGTGCAGTTTGTTCTTGTTGGTGAAACTTTCACACTTTTTGTAGTTTCCAGCTTTGAACTGGTGAGAGTTGATCAGGTAGTGTGAGCTCCGGTAGATCCTGAGGACCCACAGGCTAACTGCACTACTCACTGCCTTAGAGGCTCATGGAGTTGAATGGGTGGTGGGGATGGTCCACACGCATGTACCTGTCCAGTGTTACAGCCATCAGGAAGAAAACAACACTTTCTCCACGATTCATAGCCAACATGAAGAGGGACATACGACAGGGTTTCTCCAAGTTTCCAGTCCATCCCTGAGATTTAGTAGCTGGAAGGGCAGAGCTATGTTCAGCAGGAAGACAGTGATGCTCTTCCAGGGCTTCAGGTGGAAGCAGAATATCCAGAGAGCCAGGCCGTTACCAAGGACACCCAGAACAAATTCCAGCAACAGCAGTGGGTCAGCACCCTGGTGAGGTCGCCCTCAACTACACAACTGCCAATGTGAAGACTTTTTAGTAATCGAGTGACAAAGTATATTGAAAGAAGGTGCTTCCACACAGGTGTGGTTCCCAGTGACGTGTATTCATGGATGCCAAGGAAAGTCGGGCTTCCCCAAAAAATTGACAAATAAACATACCAAATAATTTTGCTTTTGTCTCTTTCATAAATTTCCTTCAAGTCTCAAAAGGCTGAATGGATCTCACCGGCGAAAGCATCGGAGTGAACAAAACAGTTGCACTCTGGGGAAAAAAAGTTAATTGTTTTGTGTTGTCCTCTGGTAGATAACTAAAAATGTCCCTTTTCTAAATTAGCCATGGATGGAGATAGGGTTTTGGACTTGTCGTTTTACTTAATTCTCCGTACTGGCCAATAATTATAATGGCGATTTACTGATCCAACCACAAATTCATACATTGTGCCCCTGGCCTGAGAGGATGAAGTTCAACATGTAGCTAGATATATATTTTTAACCTCTTGAGGATCTGCCCCTTTTTTAATTTTTCAATTTTTGCCCAAAATGACACACCCAAATCTAACTGCCTGTAACTCAGGCCCTGAAGCAAGGATTTGCATATTCTTGGTACAATTTGAAAGGAAACACTTAAGTTTGCGGAAATGTTAAAGTAATGTATGCGAATATAACACAATAGATCTGGTAAAAGATCATTCAAAACATAGCCCTGCCCTTCCAGCAAACAACCATTATTTTTTTGTTTTTTTACCATCTTTGAAATGCAAGAGAGAGGCCACAATGCATTATTCTAGCCCAGGTGCAATTTAAACTTTTCCACTAGGTGGCATCGGTGTATGTGCAACGTTTTAGACTGATCCAATGAACCATTGCATTTCTGTTCAAACTGTTGTATCAATACTGCCCAAATGTGCCTAATTTGTTTATTAAAAACTTTTCATGTTCAAAACTGTTCTCTCTCTCCTCAAACAATAGCATGGTATTCTTTCACTGTAATAGCTACTGTAAATTGGACAGTGCAGTTAGCTTACATTTTTGTTCATCTTTCTGACAATACCAGGTATGTTGATGTCCTGGGAAATGTTCTTGTTACTTACAACCTCATGCTAATTGCATTAGCCTACGTTAGCTCAACCGTTCTGTGGACGTGACACCGATCCCAAAGAAGCTTTAACTAGGCAAGTCAGTTAAGAACAAATTCTTATTTACAATGATGGCCAAACCATCCCCTAACCTGGACGATTGTGTGCCGCCCTATGGGACTCCAAATCACGGCTGGGTGTGATACAGCCCGGGAACGAACCCAGGTCTGTATTGACGCCTCTAGCACTGCAATCCAGAGCCTTAGACTGCTGCACCACTCGGTCCCCCAAAAATGTATTATGGTGATGTTAACTAGCTGGCCTGGCACATCATTGCCCATGGTGGCCCAGTGGTTAGAGCATTGGACTAGTAACCGAGAGGTTGCCAGATCGAATCCCTGAGCTGACAAGGTAAAAATCTGTCGTTCTGCCCCTGAACAAGGCAGTTAGCCTAGGAACAGTAGGTTATCATTGTAAATAAGAATTTGTGCCTAGTTAAAATTAAAATAAATAAGTGGGTTAGTGAGTAAGCATTTTAGAATTTATTCTGCCACTGTCGGCTTATTGTCTCTGCCTTAAGCCTATATATCACGGTCTCAAGGCATATGAACTAACCGGTTATCGAGCAAGCAACGCAATTATCGCAACACAAGCTGTGATATGGCTTTATTTTTATTTATGGCTTCCCCAGTGATTTTACCCACGCACCGCTACTGGTGGTTTCGGAGTTAAGTAATTAATATCCCATCATGCTTAAGCTTAGTGTGTGCTTCCCAGTCAAAACGGTTGGCGTATATTATGACGTTTTTGTGTTCGGCTGTTCGAGCACACAAATTTTCTTCTTGAGTCTAGTCGAAGTTTGGTAGCCAACGTCTACACCCCTTCGCCGGTGATTGGTCAACATTTTTTTTGTCATTCAACGAGACTAGTTTTCATGCACAATTTTTTTCCCTTGCAAAAATACTGCACAAAACATCTGTTAGATGTAAAATTGCACGACTAAGACCTAGCAAAAACGTCAATTGATGATAAATCACAATCTGTTTTTGATTAATTGACTTTTAAAGTAGTTAGACTAAACATTTAGACTCAATTCTAATTATATGTCGGATCATCAACTGTTCAGAGGAGACTGCGTGAATCAGGCCTTCATGGTTGAATTGCTGCAAAGAAACCACTACTAAAGGACACCAATAAGAATCACGAGCAATGGACATTAGACCGGTGGAAATCTGTCCTTTTGGTCTGAGTCCAAATTTGAGATTTTTGGTTCCAACAGACCTTGTCTTTGTGAGATGCAGAATAGATGAGTGGGTGTTCTCTGCATGTGTGGTTCCCACCATGAAGCATGGAGGAGTAGGTGTGACTGTATGGGGGTGCTTTGCTGATGACACGGTCGGTTAATTATTTTCAAATTCAAGGCACACTTAACCAGCATGGCTACCACAGCATTCTGCAGCCAATGGCCAAATGCACCTGGTTTGTGCTTAGTGGGACTATCATTTGTTTTTCAACAGGACAATGACCCAAAACATACCTCCAGGCTGTGTAAGGGCTATTGAGTGCTGCATCAAATGACCTGGCCTCCTCAATCACCTGACCTCAAACCCAATTGAGATGGTTTTGGATGAGTTGGACTGCGGGGTGAAGGAAAAGCAGCCAATAAATGTAAAGCATATATGGGAACTCCTTTCAAGAATGTAGAATATAGTAAAAATGAAAGCCTGATTCAGTTGAACAGTTGATGTTGAGATGTCTGTTACTTGAACTCTGAGAAGCATTTATTTGGGCTGCAATTTCTGAGGCTGGTAACTCCTAATGAACTAATCCTGTGCAGTAGAGGTAACTCTGGGTCTTCCTTTCCTGTGGTGGTCCTCATGAGAGCCAGTTTCATAGAACTTGATGGTTTTTGCGACAACTCTTGAAGAAACTTTAAACGTTTTTGAAATGTTCCATATTGACTTATCTTAATTTCTTAAGAATGGTGGACTGTTATTTCTCTTTGCTTATTTGAGCTGTTCTTGCCATAATATGGACTTGGTCTTTTTACCAAACAGGGCTATCTACTGTATACCACCCCTACCTTGTTCCTAGTTGCTCCTCAACCTCCAAGACCTTATCCATTATGATATCCTGCTCAAACATTGCAAACTCATAATTTGCCCCTATCAGCTCACAACTGTTTTTCAGTTGGATGCCTGTTTGGTTTTGGTGTGTTTACCACTCTCAAATACCATCCTCAGCTTCCTTTATTTCACAGCCACACAGTCCATCTATAGGAGGTTGTCCTCTCTCTTTGTATCAATGGTCTGAAAGTATGAATCCCTCTCAGATATCACTGAAGGCTACTATCTTTGTGCATATCAAGGCAATTTCAAGAAGCTATTTAACTTACCTGGCACTTCCTTTTTCTTTTACTTACAACTCTGTTCTGCATTGTGTGCATATGGTGTCCCTTGGCAAGAATAGTCTATCCATCCTATCCACAAATTATTTATTCATAGTACACAGGGACTGGTCTCTAAATCACATTCTCTGCTAGTTAAATGACTCATAAACCAATCCCTTCCCATGCATCATGGAAAAAATACCTTTCTGTATGTAGTACTGTGACATATTGCACCAGAGTTTGTTCCATCAATTTCATCAAGAAACTCCAACCACTGTTTGTCTTGTCACTTGTTTGTCTGTCCATGTGTACTTTTCTTTTTTTGTACATTTATTAAAAATTAAACCATTTCACAATTGTATTCTAGTATTCATAACTTGGAGAAACAAATGCATATCTCCACTCATTCATGTGAACTGCAATGAGACAGACTCTGGACTCTTAAGTTAAGGAAATGTATAAAATAGTTCTTACATCATCTAAGGCTGCATAATCTACTGGCGGGTTATACATAAGGATTTGTAGACATGCTTGTTCACAGGAGGGTGGGTGGAGCGAAATCAAGGAAGTGGGAAGGACCATCTGCTCTCCTTTTTTGAAGTCTTGAGCAGCCCTATTCTCACAAAATAATTATTTGTAGCCATAGCGTACCAGGCCAGAGGAGGAATGTGTGGGAGCCAGTTTTTCCTGTGGTGCAAGCAGACCTCTGCTGGCTTTTTTGTTCTCCTGAAGTCATGTGATCTTTCCTGTTTCCCACACCTGCATACTCTACTCTGAAGTGTTATAGTTCCCACTCCACCCGGTGCAATGAACATGAAAGTCCTGTCCTGCGACCATGAATATGTTTAATTAGCAGACAGGCTCTAATGGAATGGAAAACAACAGAAATAAATTATTGTAGTATCTGTCACCTTCACCCTGAAACATCTCAATCTCCTCATCAAGGTCCTTATCCACTGGTAAAATAAATAAACAGAATTGCAGACAGTGCTCATACCAGGGAGGATCTGTGATTGCTTAGTGACAGACTTGAATAAGATGCTATATAAACAATATTTAAAGGCTGTTCAGTGTGAAGTGAAGGAAAAAAGTACTTTGTTTTTTTTCATCTACATTTGATGGGTGTTTTTGTATTATATCGTTTTTTTTCTTCCTTTAAATTACCTGGTGAACTGTAGAGCTGCATTTAGGCCTACTGTTATCCATATTCTATATTAATTTTCTCAAGTGTCATTGAGTGCACTGTCCTATTGTAATCCTTTACTTCGGCTTCGCTCTGGGTTTAAACTTAGATTCATTTTCTGATACATCCATTCTCCGTTTTAATCCTGTCGACCTAAAAGCAGGCAATGATTTTACAAGTGCTTCCCCTTTTATTTGCACACACAAAATAGCACTCTTAGTTTAAGTGTTGTGGTACTGAAGTTTGACAAAAGTAGTACAAAATCTGCATATTGACACTTTTCACTTGAACTTTTATGCTGACTTGATCTAACTTAGCTTCTTGGGTATAGTAGTTGCAGGTCATTCCCCACTTGCAGTGATGAGGGTTCTGTTAAATGTCATCCCACAATGAAAAGAGCAGACGGGCTGTTTCCAAAACAATGGGATGAGTGGTGGCCTACCCACATATGCTGCTGTGTACTCACAGGACAGGCCCATAAGGATAGGCTATGATAAGCAAATTAAGTAAATGTATGTAGCTGTGTTAGATGGGTAGAATTGGCATTTGCATTGATGTGGCTGTGCCTGAAGAGAGTTGTTGGCTACATGGCAAGCATACATTGCTCTGTTCCAAGCACCTCAATTAGCCCATTGCACCTTGTAAGGCCAAAAAGCATTTTATTAGGCCATATGCGCCATTATCTAGCCTGTAGTCCCTTCCTTAGTAACCACAATCATAATACAGGCAAAAGCACAAAATCAGATGGATAATGGATTGCACTGTAGTGGTGGAGAAAATACATCAATTTCACATCATCCAGATTGTTTTCTTTATCATAATAAAATATGATCTTAACAAGCATGCAACAAATAATGCATTAAACTATTTAAAAATATTTTCTATATGGGAAATTGCTGGTTCTGAACGGTAGGTAGCCTGCTATACCATAACAAAAACTCTATAGCCTGATAACGTTTCAGGTGGGGTAGAAAATAATCCTGTCCTTTCAATACCGCATGAGTGACGTCAACAGCTTCCCTGACGCATGGGCTCCCCCCGCGTTGCTATGTGTGAACTACTGTTATATCCTTCGGTAGACGAGGCTCCACGTACAGCAAACATAGCATTCATTTAGCGTTTTCCTCCTCTGCCTGTGATCTCGCCATTGAGTTCGCAGCCTACAAATGCCACTCGTGGACGCCGAACCGGTTGTTCGCGCGTTGCTTCTACCAAAAACGACAAGGAGTGTCTTACTTTGACTGCTTTATAATCGA
This sequence comes from Oncorhynchus nerka, assembly GCF_034236695.1. Taxonomy (NCBI): domain Eukaryota; kingdom Metazoa; phylum Chordata; class Actinopteri; order Salmoniformes; family Salmonidae; genus Oncorhynchus; species Oncorhynchus nerka. The sequence continues at coordinate 73,251,885 of NC_088408.1, forward strand.
TAATTTTCCTCAATAGCGGGTATTTGTTACAAGCATTCGATATCGTCGAAGATCCAGTAAGAATTTCGCCGGGTGCCAAGACGTGACGATGAATTCCATACGACAGGTGCCTTCAAGGGTGAAAACCAAAAGGACCGAAACGAATTTAGGTGCTGAGAGGGAACATTTTGATAAACAGCAGGTAAATATGAATACCCGGGTGGTGGTGGTAGAATTTGCGGTTCTAGCTGTTTGTTTTGCGGCTTTATGATAAAAAAGTGTTTCAAATAGCATGTGAGGCCTTTAATTTATCGAACGTATTTGTTATTTGCGCACACGAAAATAAGAAAGTTAGCTTGTGAACTGTAATGCTGCTCTTATTGAAAACGTTTTGATGCAAATTCCGCACCTGACCCATCACCTGAGTTCCTAATTTGATAGGCCTATGGTCGAAACATTCCTCACAGTAAACATGTTGACTATTTTAATTTAGAGGCTAATGGAAAGTCCTGTATGCCATTGAATCAGCTGTTAGTCCCTGTGGTTGTCTGTGCTAAATATTTGATTGAAACCCGGAGAATGAATGACCTCCCTTGAGATTTAGGCCTAATAACTTTACATTGATCAGCCATGTATGTATTTTTGGATAAAGATGTCTTATTGTCCAGAACTTTTAACTGTAGCATCACCATTACCATCATCCAACAATTAATAATAATCTATTTCCAAAGAATTTCTTAGAAAAGGACACTCCTTCACACAGTCTGGGAGCTATAGGTCATGTTTATGACATCATCATTGGTAGACCTTTTTTGTTGAAACATTTTAGAAAATAATTTGTATTTTTACCTTGATTTTATTTTTCTGGCTTAAGTGTCATTTACTTACTACCGGGGGTGCTAATTGGCAATACATTGAATCCTTTAGATGAGTGTCTGCCTCTCAGTGAAGTCCTGGCTCTTAATATAAAGCCTATGTTCAACTAGAAGGTCTTGTTTGGCTACCTTGTCCTGACTTCCTTGCTCTTAGTGTATTGAAATAGTATGAAGTAGCTTTGAAATGAACTTCCTGTGGCTGGATCAACAAATGGCAAATGCAGATCTGAAGTTGAAATAACATTGTAACCTGCTGGTCTCCTCCATTGGAAATGACTGGACAACCAGCAGAAAGCAAACTGTCAACACAGTGTGACCCTGGCAAGAGAATTCTCTGCCATCTCCTTGTGCCTTCGATTGATGCAAAAATACAGAGCCTATTATATTCACACAAGGTCAGCCAGACAAAGTTAGGCAGTGATGATACTAAACTGAATCAATGAGAAAGAGGAAACCAATTCCTTTGGCTGGCTGGATGGAGGAAGGAATGGGAGAGAGAGATTGTGTGGTCCCTTTGACTGCATTGTAAACTGGATGTTTAAATCCGGCAAAGATAAGCATATCAGATCATATCAGAGGCACAGTCACATGCCCTTGGCGCATGCGCTGCCATAGACATGTGAACCTGACAGATGTTACACCCAAACAGTGACTGGCATTATGTCCAGCCATTAGTCAGGCCCTTTGTACTGCTGTCCTGAGGGAGCCCTGTTTTTCTTTCCCAATCTATGGTCTACTTGACATGTCTCAGTTAACTGTCAGCTTGTGACAGTCAACTCCTGATATGACAGTGGAAATGTAGAGACCGTTATGTAACATGCTACAATGTCCAGGTACTCAACTCAATTCCAAGGACAGGCAGCTCCACCATATTGTCTTTCCATAGAGGGTGCTGCAGAGTCGCTGTGCTGCAGTACTTCACCATCCATATAAAGCTGCCCAAAGTCTGTGCGCTTGGCTTACTGACCCCCCCCCCCCCCCCCCCCAAATTTGGTTTCTGTATGCTACTTTGACAGTTAACATGTCTAGCCTAATGTACAGCACACTAGTGTAGCTCTATCCCAGTCATCAAAGGTACGTAACTGGAAATATATAAGAAAGCACTGCTATACTTGCTATTCATTCAATACTGCATTACATGATGGATCTAGTTCTTGCCATTGACCTGTAGAATTCTGCTGATTCTGGGGTCTACTGTAGGTGTAATGTTGCACCCCATTCCTCTCTCTGTTTTTTCCCCCTCCCCCTCTAGTTTTATCTGTGTTGACCTACCTACCAAGGTCAGATGTCCCACAAAGCACCTGTTGTTCACACACTCACTGTGTGTGGGTGGGTGTGTGTGTGAGAGAGTTTGCTCTCCATCATTTCGGATGCCTCAGTGCCCATGAGAGAGGGCTGGGGGAAGGGAGCGGCTGAGTGTAAACACAGCCTCTCTCTAGACCTCTGAGAACAGCAAAGCATTCAAACATTTTGCTTATGGTCATTATTTATTTTGTCACCTGTGTATACTTGCAAGTAAATGTCAATTTGGAACAATTGACCCACCCTACCAAGTAGTGTGGCGTGTGACTCCTTGTTGCCAGTGTACAGTTCCCTGGGGTGTCCATGGAAACCAAGCATCTACAGGAACATTAGGAAACCAGGGGAACCATGGTGAGGGTTGTTATTATTTACAGCTGACATCCACTTTGGGAGGCACAGCATAGAGTGAGTGCACACACATCAGCTAGCATGGTCATAGTGCTGACACGCAGGGTTGATGTGACTACTTTGGAGATGATAAAGAGGCGACTGGAATGACTGTAGTACTGTCTGAGGATGACAGAGCAGTATTAGACTTCTGCCTCCCTTGTTGTCTGAGAGAGGAAGTGTCTCTACAGCACAGAGCACTCCCCTTAATATCCAACTATTGTAGGAGGGTTTGAAGCAATGGCAAGTCCTTGTGTCCACTGTAAATCTTCAATTTTGTCACCTAGATATCCGTGTAGGATGTCAGGCTAAGGAGAAGAAGCAGCAGGGGCGAGGAAAAAGTCAATTCATCAAAGGCAGGAAGGGCTAGTCCAGTTGCGGCTCAGGTTTCTGTCTGTGTCAACACTGTAAGTGACTGAGCCAGCTATTGTTGTGCTGCCTGGGAGGCAAAGCAGGAGACAAGAAGAAATTTAGCACAATGGGGACATTTCCAGCAGGTTTTCAGAATAGCCATTAAAAGGGTGTTCTATGAAAACAGCTAGTATTTGATGTTGTGAGAATGATAATTGAAACTTGTTGAAATGTCACTTTTTTTATGTTGATAGTCTTTCCAAGTGATCAAAACCAAATCAAATATTATTTGTCACATACACATGGTTAGCAGATGTTAATGCGAGTGTAGCGAAATGCTTGTGCTTCTAGTTCCGACAATGCAGTAATAACCAACAAGTAATCTAACTAACAATTCCAAAACTACTGTCTTATACACACAAGTGTAGGGGGATAAAGAATATGTACATAAAGATATATGAATGAGTGATTTAATGAGCTTGCTCTTTCTTAGTGCGCAGTTCGAACAACGTTTTTAAGTGGCGCACACACAAACGACGCCAAAGCAATCGAGTACTGGGTACAGAGCGGCATAGGCAAGATACAGTAGATGGTATCGAGTACAGTATATACATATGAGATGAGTATGTAAACAAAGTGGCATAGTTAGTGGCTAGTGATACATGTATTACATAAAGATGCAGTAGATGATAGAGTACAGTATATACGTATACATATGAGATGAATAATGTAGGGTATGTAAACATTATATTACGTAGCATTGTTTAAAGTGGCTAGTGATATATTTTACATTTCCCATCAAATCCCATTATTAAAGTGGCTGGAGTTAAGTCAGTGTGTTGGCAGCAGCCACTCAATGTTAGTGGTGGCTGTTTAACAGTCTGATGGCCTTGAGATAGAAGCTGTTTTTCAGTCTCTCGGTCCCAGCTTTGATGCACCTGTACTGACCTCGCCTTCTGGATGATAGCGGGGTGAACAGGCAGTGGTTCGGGTGGTTGATGTCCTTGATGATCTTTATGGCCTTCCTGTAACATCGGGTGGTGTAGGTGTCCTGGAGGGCAGGTAGTTTGCCCCCGGTGATGTGTTGTACAGACCTCACTACCCTCTGGAGAGCCTTACGGTTGTGGGCGGAGCAGTTGCCGTACCAGGCGATGATACAGCCCGCCAGGATGCTCTCGATTGTGCATCTGTAGAAGTTTGTGAGTGCTTTTGGTGACAAGCCGAATTTCTTCAGCCTCCTGAGGTTGAAGAGGCGCTGCTGCGCCTTCTTCACGATGCTGTCTGTGTGGGTGGACCAATTCAGTTTGTCTGTGATGTGTATCCGAGGAACTTAAAACTTACTACCCTCTCCACTACTGTTCCATCGATGTGGATAGGGGTTGTTCCCTCTGCTGTTTCCTGAAGTCCACAATCATCTCCTTAGTTTTGTTGACGTTGAGTGTGAGGTTATTTTCCTGACACCACACTCCGAGGGCCCTCACCTGTAGGCAGTCTCGTCGTTGTTGGTAATCAAGCCTACCACTGTTGTGTCGTCCGCAAACCTAATGATTGAGTTGGAGGCGTGCGTGGCCACGCAGTCGTGGGTGAACAGGGAGTACAGGAGAGGGCTCAGAACGCACCCTTGTGGGGCCCCAGTGTTGAGGATCAGCGGGGTGGAGATGTTGTTGCCTACCCTCACCACCTGGGGGCGGCCCGTCAGGAAGTCCAGTACCCAGTTGCACAGGGCGGGGTCGAGACCCAGGGTCTCGAGCTTGATGACGAGCTTGGAGGGTACTATGGTGTTAAATGCCGAGCTGTAGTCAATGAACAGCATTCTCACATAGGTATTCCTCTTGTCCAGATGGGTTAGGGCAGTGTGCAGTGTGGTTGAGATTGCATCGTCTGTGGACCTATTTGGGCGGTAAGCAAATTGGAGTGGGTCTAGGGTGTCAGGTAGGCTGGAGGTGATATGGTCCTTGACTAGTCTCTCAAAGCACTTCATGATGACGGAAGTGAGTGCTACGGGGGGCGGTAGTCGTTTAGCTCAGTTACCTTAGCTTTCTTGGGAACAGGAACAATGGTGGTCCTCTTGAAGCATGTGGGAACAGCAGACTGTGATAGGGATTGATTGAATATGTCTGTAAACACACCAGCCAGCTGGTCTGCGCATGCTCTGAGGGTGTGGCTGGGGATGCCGTCTGGGCCTGCAGCCCTGCGAGGGTTAACACGTTTAAATGTTTTACTCACCTCGGCTGCAGTGAAGGAGAGTCCGCATGTTTTGGTTGCAGGCCGTGGCACTGTATTGTACTCAAAGCGGGCAAAAAAGTTATTTAGTCTGCCTGGGAGCAAGACATCCTGGTCCGTGACGGGGCTGGTTTTCTTTTTGTAATCCGTGATTGACTGTAGACCCTGCCACATACCTCGTGTCTGAGCCGTTGAATTGAGATTATACTTTGTCTCTATACTGACGCTTAGCTTGTTTGATTGCCTTGCGGAGGGAATAGCTACACTGTTTGTATTCGGTCATGTTTCCGGTCACCTTGCCCTGATTAAAAGCAGTGGTTCGCACTTTCAGTTTCACGTGAATGCTGCCATCAATCCACAGTTTCTGGTTTGGGAATGTTTTAATCGTTGCTATGGGAATGACATCTTCAACGCACGTTCTAATGAACTCGCACACCGAATCAGCGTATTCGTCAATGTTGTTGTCTGACGCAATACGAAACATATCCCAGTCCACGTGATGGAAGCAGTCTTGGAGTGTGGAATCAGATTGGTCGGACCTCAGCGTGGGAGCTTCTTGTTTTAGTTTCTGTCTGTAGGCAGGGATCAACAAAATGGAGTCGTGGTCAGCTTTTCCGAAAGGAGGGCGGGGCAGGGCCTTATATGCGTCGCGGAAGTTAGAATAGGAATGATCCAAGGTTTTGCCAGCCCTGGTTGCGCAATCGATATGCTGATACAATTTAGGGAGTCTTGTTTTCAGATTAGCCTTGTTAAAATCCCCAGCTACAATGAATGCAGCCTCAGGATGTATGGATTCCAGTTTGCAAAGAGTCAAATAAAGTTCGTTCAGAGCCATCGATGTGTCTGCTTGGGGGGGAATATATAGGGCTGTGATTATAATCGAAGAGAATTCCCTTGGTAGATAATGCGGTCTACATTTGATTGTGAGGAGTTCTAAATCAGGTGAACAGAAGGACTTGAGTTCCTGTATGTTTTTGTGACCACGTCTCGTTAGCCATAAGGCATACGCCCCCGCCCCTCTTCTTACCAGAAAGATGTTTGTTTCTTTCGGCGTGATGCGTGGAGAAACCAGCTGGCTGCACCGACTCCGATAGCATCTCTCCAGTGAGCCATGTTTCCGTGAAGCAAAGAACGTTACAGTCTCTGATGTCCCTCTGGAATGCTACCCTTGCTCGGATTTCATCAACCTTGTTGTCAAGAGACTGGACATTGGCGAGAAGTATACTAGGGAGTGGTGCACGATGTGCCCGTCTCCGGAGTCTGACCAGAAGACCGCTTCGTTTCCCTCTTTTACGAAGTCGTTTTTTTGGGTTGCCAGCTGGGATCCATTCCGTTGTCCTGGGTGAAAGGCAGAACACAGGATCCGCTTCGCGAAAGTCATATTCTTGGTCGTACTGATGGTGAGTTGACGCTGCTCTTATATTCAGTAGTTCTTCTCAACTGTATGTAATGAAACCTAAGATGACCTGGGGTACTAATGTAAGAAAAAAACAAAAAACTGCATAGTTTCCTAGGAACGCGAAGCGAGGCGGCCATCTCTGTCGGCACCTGACCTCTCGTCTAACAGTGAAGTCTGTTAACAGTGAAGTCTGTTTTCAAAATCAGTGGTTTGATATAACAACTTATCTAAACACCCCAAACTCCTCTATCCAGTTTCCTGTTTGCCTCCAAACAATGTAGTGTTGGATAAAGGAGAAATTCAATGTATTCCTTGATGCATTTGAACTGCAATTTGTTGGTGACCGAGTTGGCCTCTTGCTATCATCAGCATCTTACTGTCTTACTCTGCTTGTCACCACTCCCAGTGAATTAGTGCTAGACTAGTTAATGCTAACAAAACCAGACAATGCGTTCAGCCTCATTAGCAGTGTGTTTACACAAGTTTAACAGCATTAATAGTGGCAGCTGTGCGGTGCTTGGGTATGTGTCTGACCTTGACAACCAGAGCGGCAGCAACAGTCTGTTGAATTAAGCTGATAAAGAACTGCAATAACTAGTCACTGCAGGGCACCTGACAGACTGCCCAGTGTGGACTACATTCGACGTGTTGCTGCAGTGTCTCTGGCAGCTATAGTCTTCCTGGCAGTGATGTCCAAGCACATAGACACGCTGTTGAAAGGCAAGAAGGGAGAAGATGACAAGGTAAGAAAGGAGGGAACAGGGATGGGAGGGATGAACAGTGTGTGTGGCGTGAGTTCAGGGATTAGGCTGGGCTCATCACTCCCGCTCTCTCCCTACAACTACCTCTCCCTCAATTGGGGAATTAAGACTTATGTTTTGGGTCCAGGTTCAATGTTGTATCTGTCGAACAGCTAAATAGCGTCAGACTGTCTGTAGCCCACTTAGATCATAGTTAAGCCCAGTTTCTCCTGTGGCCAACCAGATGAATGTACACCTTCCTGACCTTCTTAAAGCATTGCTGTTGGAAAGTTTTAATGGCAGTGGTGGAAAAAGTCATACTTGAGTAAAAGTAAAGATACCTTTTTTAATAGAAAATTACTCAAGTGAAAGTCACCCAGTAAAATACTACTTGAGCAAAAGTCTAAAAGTATTTGTTTTTAAATATACTTAAGTATCGGAAGTAAGTGTAATTGCTGAACTATAGTTAGGTATCAAAATAAAAAGTCGTAATAATTTCACAATCCTTATATTAAGCATGCATCATAAGGGGAAAATTTCTGTATTTTGTAAGTTACATATATTGAACTTGATTGCTGACAAGTAAAACATTTTGGGACTATGTCAACAATGGACTAATGAAACAAATACCAGAACATTGTTTTGGGATGGAATTGTCCTTTAAGTACTTTACACTACTGTTTAATGTTTTTGGTTTCTTTGTATGAATGATGGAGTAAATTGAGGGAGCGTGCCAGTGGGAGACGAGCTAGGTCTTTTGTTGGTTTGTGACATTGCCAACCTTCAATTCTAGACTTCAAGCAGTTCTGTAAATTGTATTGCTCACACTTCACTGGACTATGCACTGTATGCAGTCTCTGATCAGGTTAGTGTAACAATGATCCCCCCCCCCCGTCCCGTCTCGATCTCTCCTCTGAGTGACAGTCAGTTTGAATGTATTATGGAGCCTCCTTGCAGCCATGCTGCTCTATGGCCATCTGTTGAGGCCTCTGTGCCAGGCGCTGTGTGCCAGAATGTGGCCCCCATCAAACCAATCTTCTACCCCAGCTGACAGGCCTTCCTCCTCCCACAAACCCCTCATTGTCAAGCACCCCTCTAACCTAGGGATGGGCATTTTTTAAATTGTTTCAGTATTCAAGTTATGATATTGTTTTGGATATCCGGATTGTCGAAATACATTTATGATTATTATTTTTTTTAAACATTCTGCTTCATTTTGTTTCAGCAGGAGGGTGGGGGAGGGGTGAAAGGAGCAGGGGGCAATGTGACAGTCTGGCATGGGGGGAGGAAGAAAGTAGCCAAAATGACCCGCTCTAGTTAGATAAATTTGTTGCTGCCATATGTTAGCTATCATACCATCTGGTAGTACCTGTCTTGACTGCATCAAATCATTGTAAAGAAGCTAGCTAGCTAAAGTAGCAAGGCTAATTGAGGCTATTTTGCTATGCTTCCCTGTCCAATGTCTAAAACGACTCCATTCATGGTTGATCATTGTAGCCTACTCCTTCTCTGTTATTAAATTCTGTCATTTTAATTCCATTTGGCAATATAGTGGTGTGAAGTACTTAAGTAATTTTTTGAGGTATCTGGACTATTTTTTGACAACTTTTACTCCACTACATTCCTAAAGAAAAGAATGTACTTTTTACTCCATACATTTTCTCTGACACCCAAAAGTACTTACATTTCGATTGCTTAGCAGGACAGGAAAATTGTCGAATTCTCACACTTATCAAGAGAACATCCCTACCGCCTCTGACCTGGCGGACTCACTAAACAAAAAGGTTTTGTTTGTAAATTATGTCTGAGTTTTATCGTGTAGTTATATTCGTAAATATAAAAACAAGAATGGTGCCATCTGGTTTGCTTAATATAAGGAATGTGCAATGATTTTATACTTTAGGTTCATAAACATATTTTAGAAATTACATTTACTTTTGTTAAGTATATTTAAAACCAATAACTTTTAGACTTTCACTTAAGTACTATTTTACTGGGTGACTCACATTTACTTGAGTGATTTTTCTATTAAGGTATCTTTAAGTATAACGGTTGAGTACTTTTTCCACCACTGCACTTCACTTGCTACACATGGAACCTCTGATTGTAGCACCACTTTGATTGATGACAATAACAACAAGCTACACGTGTGAAACGTGTGTAGGCAACCGGTGCATCTTTTTTTATGTGGCGCACTCGTAACTGTCATAAAACTGTTTTATAAAAATGTTGAGTGTAATGGTCTATCCTTGTAGGCTATGTAGCAATGTCACATAGCTTTGTCTAAAATGAAATGATCTAAGTATACTCTCCCAAGTAATCTAATATTAACGTCTGTTCAGATATTCAAATAACCTTGTCCATCCCTAATCCAAACCATCACTTGCTCTGGTCCCCTAAGCCAAGGGGGCTAGCACTAGCAGTAGCCTCTCAAGAACGGTTAACCAGGACACCCCTCTCTTTTTTCCTCCATCTCTCCCCTCGCTCTGAGTGGTCCCCTTAAGCGCACAGTAGCCCCTCTGTGCTTTGTTTAGTGACTGCGTGTTTTGGTAGAGGGGGAGGTTGGTAGGTTGTGGTGGCTCCAGAGTTTCACTAACTAAATGAAGTCTTTATGCTTTTGTGGGGTTGCTGGCCAATTTTGCCAGGCCTGCCTCGGATATCCGATAAATGTGAGGATTGTTTTTCTCCTTCCCTGTGTTTATGATAAGATGTATGTGTGTATTCTAGGAAGAAATGTCATGTAAATACCAGAGTGAGTGAATTTATATCACTGTGTATATACAGCCAGAGGGTGAAGTAAAAACGTGTGTTGGTCTGTATGAGCCTGTGTTTGTGGGATTATTTTGCGATTGAGTGACTGTGTGTGCAGTACCAGTAAAAAGTTTGGACACACGTACTCATTCAAGGGGTTTTATTTATTTTTTACTTTTTTCTACATTGTAGAACAATCGTGAAGATATCAAAACTATGAAATAACGTATATGGAATCATGTAGTAACGAAAAAAGTGTTAAACATATCAAAATATATTTGAGGTTCTTCAAAGTAGCCACCCTTTGCCTTGATGACAGCTTTGTACACTCTTGGCATTGTCTCAACCAGCTTCATGAGGTAGTCACCTGGAATGCATTTCAATTAACAGGTGTGCCTTGTTAAAAGTTCATTTGTGGAATTTCTTTCCTTAATGCGTTTGAGCCAATCAGTTGTTGTGACAAGGTATGGGGGTATACAGAAGAAAGCCCTATTTGGAAAAAGACCAAGTCCATATTATGGCAAGAACAGCTCAAATAAGCAAAGAGAAATGACAGTCCATCACTTTAAGACATGAAGGTCAGTCAATCCGGAACATTTCAAGAACTTTAAAAGTTTCTTCAAGTGCAGTCGCAAAAACCATCAAGCGCTATGATGAAACTGGCTCTCGTGCGGTCCACCACAGGAAAGGAAGGAAGACCCAGAGTTGCCTCTGCCGGAGGCTACGTTCATTGCCTCAAATTGCAGCCCAAATAAATACTTCAGACACATCTCAACTGTTCTCGGGAATCAGGCCTTCATGGTCAAATTGCTGCAAAGAAACCACTACTAAAAGACACCAATAAGAAGAAGAGACTTGCTTGGGCCAAGAAACACGGGCAATGGACATTAGACTGGTGGAATCTGTCCGTTGATCTGATGAGTCCAAATTTTAGATTTTTGGTTCCAGCTGCCGTGTCTTTGTGAGACGCAGGGTAGGTGAACGGATGATCTCTGCATGTGTTGTTCCCACCGTGAAGCATGGAGGAGGTGTGATGGTGTGGGGGTGCTTTCATAGTGACACTGTCTCACTTAAACCGCATGGCTTCCACAGCATTCTGCAGCAATACGCCATCCCATCTGGTATCCTCTTAGTGGGACTATCATTTGTTTTTCAACAGGACAATGACCCTAAACACACCACCAGGCTGTGTAAGGGCTATTTAACCAAGAAGGTGAGTGATGGAGTGCTGCATCAGATGACCTGACCTCAACCCAATTGAGATGGTTTCAGATGAGTTGGACCGCAGAGAAGAAAAAGCAGCCAACAAGTGCTCAGCATATTTGGGAACTCCTTCAAGACAATTGGAAAAGCATTCCAGGTGAAGCTGGTTGAGAAAATGCAAAGTGTGCAAAGCTTTCATCAAGGAAAAGGTTGGCTGCTTTGAAGAATCTAAAATCTATTTAGATTTGTTTAACTTTTTGTTTTTTGTTACTACATGATTCCATATGTGTTAATTCATAGTGTTGATGTCTTCACGATTGTTCTACAATGTAGAAAGTAGTCTAAATAAAAACCCTTGAATGAGTAGGAATGTCCTAACTTTTGACTACTACTGAACATACAGATGTACATTTGCCGCTGCTCAGTGTAGCATACCATTGTCTCTTTCTGTGGGTTATTGAGGGGGAAGTGGGGCGAGAGAGAGGCTGGGATAGTACCAGATAATCTGTATAAATGAACCATAACAGCTCATGCGTGTTACTGCAAGCTGGATTAGTCAGTTATGTAATTAGTTGAACTGAAATGGAACAGCAGGCTTGTGAGTGAACAGGGGTTCCAGAGCTTTTAACTTCCTCCATCTTATCTTTTTCACCTGCTGTGGTCTACACGTATAAAATGCGTCTGCCAATCCTGGGCCACAGGGAGAGTGGGTGGTGATCTCCGAATGAGGAGCTATTGGCCAATGCTTCCCTGTTGTGAGGAATGCTATGGTAGTCCATTGTTTGGTGCTCTTGCTCCTACCCTCCGTTGAGTCTGGAGATATGTGACAGGTTTATCTGAACTAGTCGGCTAGAGAAATGTGATATTTTACACTTATTTCCCTCATTTATTAATTACAATCGGTAGCGCTAGTCTTCAGTGGTTCTGTATGGGCCAGTCAAAATATAGCTTGTTCTCACTGTTCAGAACTGTTGATTCAATGCAGATCTTATGTAAGGACAAGTTAGACTGAGGGTTACTATGACAAGACTGGCTTAAAACACACTGTTATTTGTATCAGAGGTCACAATATGCTTGTCATGTTTTGGATTCAGAGCGTTCCCTTATCCTCTAGCGTTACTAACTATGCCTTTATCAGTGACGGGCCAAGCCTATGTAGTGTACACAACCACGTTGAGGAAAGAGTTGAGACCTAGGTCTCAACTATCTGCTTCTCTCCCTTCCTCTCTGCATTCACTAGGACTTGATCTACCTGTTAGCCTAGTTGCCTGAGTGCCAGGACACTTGCGCTGTGTTGCTGGTGACGACATGTCTCTTTCCTCCATTGTCATTATCGACAACAAAATATGTAGAGAGGATGCCCTGATGCATGTAGTGTTTTGGTAGCATGTAGGGTTTCAACTGATAGGAATGCTCATTTTGACAGGTATTGTAATCCCTCTAATGCAGGGATCCGGCAATTACGTTTGGAATGATGTAACCATGTCATATGTTTTAAAATGAATGGACACACCAAAGTAAATGGAACAGAAGCCTATGGGCTTGTTCAGTCTTCTTTACTCACAGTAGCCTAATGAAGGAAAAACAGAGGGGTTATTGAACCCTTATTACATGAGCCTCTGCATGTAAACATACACAATCATTTTTCTGATTCTGTCACAGTGCAATCTGCTGTATTCTCAGCATCTCCAGTACAACTCCTCTCTGGCCTTGTATTTCAAAACACAGTATGGCTTATCAGTAGCCTTTGTTGTGTTTAAAAGACTACTCCCTCCCTCTCTGCTGTTGAAACAAGGGTTGCCTTGTCAACTGCTACCACTCCACCTGATAGTATGGGTGTGTGGAGACTTGCTGTTCACACGTCTAGTGAACACAACCTATCACTCCCTCTCCTGGGTCATCTGACTATACTGTACATGAATATACTGTACACAAACATGGGACATAAAGGTTGGCATGGTGGTGTGGCCCTAAAATAAAACCAAGTAAAGAGATGATCTGTATGGCTTTTATTTGTATAAGGTGCCAGTTCATTAAAGTGTCTTGTTTTGACATTTGATTTTGTTTATAGAAATGGCGCTCTTTTTTTATTAATTCCAAATTTCACATTTTGGATTGTCTTGTACTCAAGTTGAATCTAGCTCCCATTAAAATGTTTTTGTTTTATGTCACTGAGTGGTAGGTCGGTAGCCATAGTGACTTATGACCTGAACCTGTTCTCTCTACTCTCTCCTCCAGCTCAGCAGCATCAGCAAAGCCATCAACTCCAACGAGGCGCCTGTGAAAGAGAAACATGCACGCCGTATCCTTCAATACAACCCCAAACTGGAAACGGCAAACCTTTTGCTATTATTTGCTCCTAACTTTGTACGCCTGATAACCCACTGTCTTCCAACTGGGCTGTTTTTAACCACTCGAGTTGTTGAATTAATGTACTGTAGAAGGTAATTGCTTTTTAGAGTTGACATTTGCCATCATGTAGTCTATACAGTAACCTAGTATATTTTACTGTTGCAGGCATCGATGGAAACATTGCTTATTTTAATCTCCTTAGATCGAAAATACTGTGATTTTTATCATCGTACATGAGCAAGAGAAAATGAAAATATGTATGTGAGGGAACAAGAGGTATTATTTTGGCTTTGTGTTTTGCGTCTTGGCTCTTCCTTGACGGCCCTACAGGGATCATTCTGGGGACCCACAGAGAGAAGGGAGCCTTTACCTTCTGGTCCTATGCCTTGGGCCTCCCTTTGTCCAGCAACTCCATCCTCAGCTGGAAGTTCTGCCACGTGGTGCACAAAGTGTTGCGGGATGGCCACCATAACGTAAGACCTGCTCTCTGCTCTATACACTCTAGTACAACTGCGGCTCTGTTTTTTAAATATATATATATTAGAGAAAAATGTAGAGACAAAAGGAAAATACACATGCAGGTTTTAGGTGGAAAATTTGGCACAGATCTTAGATGAAAATACTGCATAATTGGTAGCCTATAGTATATAAAAAAAAACATGCAATATTTCTTTGAGCAGAGCTCACAAACTCACTCATCGCTGCAACTCCCTAATGGGTTCAGGAGAGGCCAAGGTGGAGTCATGCGTCCTCCGAAACATGACCTGCCAAACCTCGCTCCTTAACACCCGTTAGCTTAACCCAGAAGCCAGCCGCATCAATGTGTCAGAGGAAACACCATTCAACTGGTGACTGGGGTCAGCCTGCAGGTACCTGGCCTGCCAAAAGGACTCGCTAGAGTGCGATGAGCCAAGTAAAGCCCCACCGGCCAAACCCTCCCCTAACCCGGACGATACTGGGCCAATTGTGCACCGTCCTATGGGGCTGGGTTGTGGCACAGCCCGGGAATGAACCCGGGTGTGTAGTAACACTTCTAGCACTACAATGCGGTGCCTTAGACCACTGCACCACTTGGGAGACCCAAGCATGGAGGTTTTTATGCAGACCTCAGGCCGTAATTAGTCCAAATTAGCTTAATGGTGAAATGTTAATTGTATAATTGAACATTATTGAGTGACTGTTTCAATATTATTATCGAATTGACCTTATCTATCCCCTTTTTGCCCTCCAGAGCCTTCAGGACTGCATGAGACATCACAGTAACATAGTTGAAACAGGGCAACTATGGGTGAGTCTGGAGATTGTGCTGTGTTTTTGTTGGGGGGGGCTTGAATAGGTTGAATAAGTTTTGGGTGAACAAATTTAATTTCAGATGGCTTGAAATGGGGGAAAATCCCTTGCTTTAATGATTTAGTTTAGGCAAAAATGCAGGACATGTTTTGAAATTCTTTTTTCAAACATCTTCCTGCTCATACTGTAATTGTGCTTCCTGTGCAGGCAGAGTTAATCTGTCTGCTGCAGATTAGAGGAAAGGCTAGAATGGGAGATGTTTTTTGCTGTGTTGAAGTAAAGCACAGCTCAATGCTTGTTGCTCGCTCACTTTTGTTTCCAGGGCAACCTTCATGACAGATATGGCCAGCTGGTGGCTCTGTACGCTAAGCTCCTCTGCACAAAGATGGAGTTCCACGTGAAGGTAAGCCTACCCTCTTTAGCCCTCAAACTGAGCCCTGGACCTCAAAGCCAGTTCCACTGTGTTTTTTCATTGTTCCCTCAAATCAGGGACTGATTTAGAACTGGAACACCAGGTGGGTGCAATTAATTATCAGGTCAAACCGAAAACCAGCAGGCTCCTGTCCTCGTTGAGTAATAGTTAAATACCCCTGCTCTATAGCACGTGTCAAACTCTAGGCCCGCGGCCCGGATCCGAGCCCATTCAATCCAGCCCATGGGTGGTTTGCATATTTAAAAAATTTATATTAAAATTCTGGGAAACAACAATCTCAATCCACATTGGAATGACTAAAACCAAATCAAAATGGTCTATAGATGATAATGGACCTTTATTGTCTCTTCACTCTGTCCAACTTGCTAAAAGTAATCAAAAAGAAAGCTAGACAGTCAGGTAGCATCGATAATTCCAAAAGCAATGGATAGAGAACTGTTTTCTGTACATTTTGACAGCGAGGAAATATTATCCATTTTATGTGCGGCCCTTCAGACCTCAGTGAAGACCGAAATAAGGCCCGTGGCCAGAATGAGTTGACACCCCTGCTCTACAATTTTGGGGTACTGCATGCTTCACCATAAGGAGACATTGGCTAATCTTTCCACTGTATGCATTGCCACAAATGCTTTCAAAAAATGCCACCTAATTAAACAAACAATGTATGCCATTTGAAATGATTTACAGTAGGGCAAAAAAAGTATTGTGCAAGTTCTCCCACTTAAAAAGATGAGAGGCCTGTAATTTTCATCATTTCATCAACTATGACAGAAAAAATGAGAGAAAAAAATCCAGAGAATCACGTTGTAGGATTTTTTTTTTTTTTTTTTTTTTTTTTTTGAATTTTACCCCCTTTTCTCCCCAATTTCGTGGTCTCCAATTATCCAGTAGCTACTATCTTGTCTCATCGCTACAACTCCCGTACGGGCTCGGGAGAGACGAAGGTTGAAAGTCATGCGTCCTCCGATACACAACCCAACCAACACAGCGCCATCCAACCCGGAAGCCAGCCGCACCTTGGTTAGCGCGCACTGCGCCTGGCCCGCCATGGGAGTCGCTGTTGCGCGATGAGACAAGGATTTCCCTACCGGCCAAACCCTCCCTAACCCGGACGACGCTAGGCCAATTGTGCGTCGCCCCACGGACCTCCCGGTCGCGGCCGATTACGACAGAGCCTGGGCGCGAACCCAGAGTCTCTGGTGGCGCAGCTGGCGATGCAGTACAAGCAAGATTTCTGTCTCTCACAGACCTGTAACTTCTTTAAGAGGCTCCTCTGTCCTCCACTCGTTACCTGTATTAATGGCACCTGTTTGAACTTGTTATCAGTATAGAAGACACCTGTCCACAACCTCAAACAGTCACACTCCAAACTCCACTATGGCCAAGATCAAAGAGCTATCTATCAAAGGACACAAGAAACAAAATTGTAGACCTGCACCAGGCTGGGAAGACTGAATCTGCAATAGGTAAGCAGCTTGGTTTGAAGAAATCAACTGTGGGAGCAATTATTAGGAAATGGAAGACATACAAGACCACTGATAATCTCCCTCGATCTGGGGCTCCACGCAAGATCTCACCCCGTGGGGTCAAAATGCTCACAAGAACGGTGAGCAAAAATCCCAGAACCACACGGGGGGACCTAGTGAATGACCTGCAGAGAGCTGGGACCAAAGTAACAAAGCCTACCATCAGTAACACACTACGCCGCCAGGGACTCAAATCCTGCAGTGCCAGATGTGTCCCCCTGCTTAAGCCAGTACATTTCCAGGCCCGTCTGAAGTTTGCTAGAGAGCATTTGGATGATCCAGAAGAAGATTGGGAGAATGTGAGATGAAACCAAAATATAACTTTTTGGTAAAAACTCAACTCGTCGTGTTTGGAGGACAAAGAATGCTGAGTTGCATCCAAAGAACACCATACCTACTGTGAAGCATGGGGTGGAAACATCATGCTTTGGGGCTGTTTTTCTGCAAAGGGACCAGGACGACTGATCCATGTGTAAAGGAAAGAATGAATGGGGCCATGTATCGTGAGATTTTGAGTGAAAACCTCCTTCCATCAGCAAGGGCATTGAAGATGAAACAGGTCTTTCAGCATGACAATGATCCCAAACACACCGCCCGGGCAACGAAGGAGTGGCTTCGTAAGAAGCATTTCAAGGTCCTGGAGTGGCCTAGCCAGTCTCCAGATCTCAACCCCATAGAAAATCTTTGGAGGGAGTTGGAAGTCTGTGTTGCCCAGCAACAGCCCCAAAGAGGAGATCTGCATGGAGGAATGGGCCAAAATACCAGCAACAGTGTGTGAAAACCTTGTGAAGACTTACAGACAACGTTTGACCTCTGTCATTGCCAACAAAGGGTATATAACAAAGTATTGAGAAACCTTTGTTATTGACCAAATACTTATTTTCCACCATAATTTGCAAATAAATTCATTAAAAATCCTACAATGTGATTTTCTGTATTTTTTTCCCCTCATTTTGTCTGTCATAGTTGAAGTGTACCTATGATAAATTACAGGTCTCATCTTTTTAAGTGGGAGAACTTGCACAATTGGTGGCTGACTAAATACTTTTTTGCCCCACTGTACATGTGAGGTCATTAGATATTTCTAATGTTGTACCATCCTTGAGAAATGATGTACAATAATTGTTGGATCATTTTTGCAATCCTTTTGTCTTCTGTGCAGCATTCTGAAATCCGAGCCAACCTAGAGGTAACAGATGAGGTTCTGGAGCGCGTTGCAGGAACAGACATCAATAATGTGTGAGTGTGTTCTCCAGTCCTCTACTCCTCCCTCTCCAGTCTCCACACATCCCTGGCACTCTCACGTGCACTCCCTCTCCTGTTAAGGAGTTATCAGAATATCATACAGGGACATCAAACAAATGTGTATACCGTACATTTAATTGACATAGATCAAGTGAAGTAAATTATTGATATAAAATATAAACTTAACTTTCTTTCTGATTCCAAGAAGGCCAACATACCATTTTAAGTAGAGATGGAGAACTGTGGAGACAAGGGAGAGAACCTGCTGCTCTTTTCTTAAGGAAGCCATTAGCCTTGTGTTACTAAGGGGGGTATCGACTTCACTCCTGCAGGTTCCAGCTCACTGTGGAAGTGTTTGATTACCTGGATACAGAGCTGAGGCTAGCCGAGACAGGTGAGAATCCTCCGCTTCGCCCCTACCTACCTACCTCCACCTCTCAAAGGATGGGTAACCTGAGGTACAGGGCTGTGGTCTGTTTCCATTAACTGTTTGTGTGACTAAAATGGAATAGGGACAGGATAGTGGCCAGTTAAATACACTTGTAATGCTGTTGAGGGAGTGAGTTAATCCCCCCAAAAGTTAAGGGAAACACATTTCTAAACCACTTTGTTTGTTTAGTATGATTAGGGCCCTCATGTAATTTCACCAAAACCCTATAAATAGGTTATAAATGTTTGCTATTAGAGGACATTAATTGTTTTTCTTCTGATTGGCTGTAATTGCATCATGCACCTCCCTGCCCTGCAGGATGTTGTCACAGCCTGTGATCCTGAACAACTATAAACAAACCCTACAACTGTAAACAACTCTGCCTGCCTCCGTGACTAACTGGGCATCTTGTACTCAGGAAACATGGGAGCTCCTAACCGCCTTGTGCTTTCACACATCTACCCACCCTACTGCTAGATCTGCTGATAACTGTTTTCCACCCACAGAGTGGGTGATTCATAAATGTGTGAGCCATTGTCCAAGTGCTGTATTTCTGAACTAGTGACAGTGAAAGGTGTTTAACCCAAGCAAGCCAGCGATACCAAATCCTCCCCATTTTTAATATTGTTTGTTTATTGTGGTGTTTGTTATGTGTTATACATTGGCGTGTGATCTGCAGTGATCCGGCAGCTCAACACGTCCATTGCCATCTCTACGCTGACGTCAGGCCAGTGTCGCCTGTCCCCCCTCATCCAGGTCATTCAGGACTGCAGTCACCTCTACCACTTCACCGTCAAGCTGCTCTTCAAGCTGCACGCTTGTACGTTGGCATCTTTAATCTCAACTGCATAACATATTTTTCAACATGTACTGTAACATCAAATTGTATTAGTCACATGCGCCGAATACAACAGGTGTAGACCTGACAGTGAAATGCTTACTTACGAGTCCCTAACCAACAATGCAGTTGAACAAAAATACAGATGAGAATAAAAGATAAAAGTAGCAAGTAATTAAAGAGCAGCAGTGAAATAACAATGGTGAGACTATATACAGGGGGGTACCGATACAGAGTCAATGTGCGGGGGCACCGGTTATTTGAGGTAGTATGTACATGTAGGTAGAGTTATTATAGTGACTGCATAGATGACAACAGAGTAGCAGTGGTATAAGGGGGGGGGGGGGGGGGGGGCACTGCAAATATTCTGGGTATGCATTTGACGAGATGCTCAGGAGTCTTATGGCTTGGGGGTAGAAGCTGTTTAGAAACCTCTTGGACCTAGACTTCCTGGTACTGCTTGCCATGCGGTAGCAGAGAGAACAGTCTATGACTAGGGTGGCTGGAGTCTTTGACAATTTTTAGGGCCGTCCTCTGACACTGCCTGGTATAGAGGTCCTGGATGGCAGGAAGCTTGGTCCCAGTGATGTACTGGGCCATTCACACTACCCTCTGTAGTGTCTTGCGGTCGGATGCTGAGCAGTTGCTATACCAGGCAGTGTTGCAAACAGTCAGGATGCTCTCAATGGTGCAGCTGTAGAACTTTTTGAGGATCTGAGGACCCATGACCAATTTCTTTTCAAGCTCCTGAGGGGGAATATATTTTGTTTTGCCATCTTCACAACTGTCTTGGTGTGCTTAGACCATGTTAGTTTGTTGATGTGGACACCAAGGAACTTGAAGCTCTCAACCTGCTCCACTGCAGCCCTGTTGATGAGAATGGGGGCATGCTCCGTCCTCTTTTTCATGTAGTCCACAATCATCTCCTTTTGTCTTGATCACGTTGAGAGAGGTTGTTGTCCTGGCACCACACGGCCAGGTCTCTGACCTCCCTATAGGCTGTCTCGTCGGGGATCAGGCCTACCATTGTTGTCATCGGCAAATTTAATGATGGTGTTGGAGTCGTGCCTGGCCGTGCAGTCATGAGTGAACAGGGAGTACAGGAGGGTACTGAGCACGTACCCCTGAGGGGCACCTGTGTTGAGGATCAGCATGGTGGATTTGTTGTTACCTACCCTTACCACCTGGGGCCGGCCCATCAGGAGGTCCAGGATCCAGTTGCAGAGGGAGTTGTTTAGTCCCAGGAACCTTAGCTTATTGATGAGCTTTGAGGGCATTATGGTGTTGAATGCTGAGCTGTAGTCAATGAATAGCATTCTCACATAGGTGTTCCTTTTGTTCAGGTGGGAAAGGGCAGTGTGGAGTGCAATAGAGATTGCATCATCTGTGGATCTGTTGGGGAGGTATGCGAATTGGAGTGAGTTTCTCTGATGATGGTGTTTGATGTGAGCCATGACCAGCCTTTCAAAGCACTTCATGTCTACAGATGAGTACCACGGGTTGGTAGTCTTTTAGGCAGGTTACCTTAGCGTTCTTGGGCACAGGGACTATGGTGGTCTGCTTAGAACATGTTGGTATTACAGACTCCGACAGGGAGTGGTTGAAAATGTCAGTAAAGACACTTGCCAGTTGGTCAGCGCATGCTCGCAGTACACGTCCTGGTAATCCGTCTGGCCCTGCGGCCTTGTGAATGTTGACCTGTTTAAAGGTCTTACTCACATCGGCTGCGGAGGTCGTGATCACATTCTTCCGGAACAGCTGGTGCTCTCATGCATGTTTCAGTGTTATTTGCCTCGAAGCGAGCATATAGCTCTCGGCTGTGCTTCCCTTTGTAGTCTGTAATAGTTTGCAAGCCCTGCCACATCCAACGAGCGTCAGAGCCGGTGTAGTACGATTCGATCTTAGTACTGTATTGACGCTTTGCCCGTTTGAAGGTTCGTCAGAGGGCATAGCGGGATTTCTTATAAGCTTCCGGGTTAGAGTCCCGCTCCTTGACAGCGGCAGCTCTAGCCTTTAGCTCAGTGCGGATGCTGCCTGTAATCCATGGCTTCTGGTTGGGGTATGTATGTACAGTCACTGTGGGGGTGACGTCATCAATGCACTTCTTGATGAAGCCAATGACTGATGTGGTATACTCTTCAATGCCATCGGAGAAATCCCGGAACATATTCCAGTCTGTCCTAGCAAAACAGTCCTGTAGCTTAGCATCTGCTTTCTCTGACCACTTTTTTTTTATTGATCTAGTCACTGGTGCTTCCTGCTTTAATATTTGCTTGTAAGCAGGAATCGGGAGAATAGCAGTGGTCAGATTTGCCAAATGGAGGGCGAGGGAGAGCTTTGTATGCGTCTGTGTGTGGAGTATAGAGTTATTTTTCTTCTGGTTGCACATTTAACATGCTAATAGAAATTTGGTAAAACTGATTTAAGTTTTCCTGCATTAAAGTCCCCAGCTCCTAGGAGTGCCGCCTCTGGGTGAGTGTTTTCTTGTTTGCTTATGGTGGAATACAGCTCATTCAATGCTGTCTTAGTGCCAGCCTCTGACTGTGGTGGTATGTAAACAGCTACAAAGAATACAGAATACAGATGATAAACTCTCTCGGTAGGTAGTGTGGTCTACAGCTTATCATGAGATACTCTACCTCAGGCAAGCAATATCTCGAGACATCCTTAGATATCTTGCACCAGCTGTTGTTTACAAAAATACATAGACTGCCACCCCTTGTCTAACCCGATGCCGCTTTTCTATCTTGCTGGTACATTGTATAACCAGCCAGCTGTATGTTGTTGATGTTGTCGTTCAGCCAGGACTCCGTGAAGCATAATATTTAAATTTTTAATGTCCCTTTGGTAGTCTAATCAATGAAAGGAAAATAACTGGAGATCACAAATGTGATGCAAAGTATTATTAATAGTAGTTCCATGTGTCTACTTGCTCTATACTACGCTTTGTTAACATGATTAGACTCAACTTGTTTCAAAGTATTTTTTTGTGACTTTGTCTATTGCATGTCCTGGATTTCAGGTCTCCCAGCAGACACCCTGCAAGGACATCGTGATCGTTTCCATGACCAGTTCCACAGGTAAGTCACCCAGGAGCTTGGGCTGCTAGTAAATGAGGGGGTAGGAACGTGAGGAAGGGAGCCTCCGTATAACAGGGAGGCTGCAGCACAATCCTGCCTGTCCCTCCCCCTGGCCTGTTACCCTGAGCCATTGCAAATATCCTGGTGCTTAACACCCAGCTTCCACCCATTGTAATGTGTCATCATCATGTCGTCACAGTCACACACATCTGTGAAAGTGAGAAGGGGCTGAGTCTGAGCATTTCAGATAGTGTACCAGTGACATAGTAATAATACCGACCTGCACAACAATCAGCCCAGAAAGAGAGCAGAGAGGGAGCTTGATGTGTTAGTGGATACCTTGGCATCAGTGGTGGTCGGTGCTGTTTATGGGCATGGCCTTTTTTCTATTACAGCCTATTGGATTACTGTCATTCATATTCCATTTACCCAGTTCAATGTAACATCGATAGGTTTAGGCTACTGCGTGATACTCACATTTTCCCTGTACCCATCATGAGGTTGCTACAACCTAGCCTATGAATAGTGACACATTCAATACCACCTTGAACACTCTTGCCTGCATCTAGCTGATCTAGGGTGTAGTCATTTGTCCAACAGTTATAAACAAGAGTTTATACTGGACAAATTCAGGTGTGTTTATCCCCATTTCGTTCCATTTGCTTCCTTTCTAAGAAAATTTTTTCAATAGAATCGGCGGAATGAATACGCCCCTGATCACACGTAAACACAGTTCACATTCCTTTCCAAGCCAAACCATATTATAACCGCTACACAGCCTACATCATTGTCACCATATTAGCTAAAGTAATGTCATAGTCAACATAGCTAATATAACTAACACGTTAGTAAAACCGCTATACAATCAATCAGTAACGTTAGTGTACAGTCAGTAAGTAGTTTAGCACGAACACTGGTAGGGCCCAGTGCCAATACATTTGTAAAACCAAAAGCTTACCTTGACTTGGAAGAGTTCCAGTGTTGTTGGCTAGTCCAGCTAGGTAACATGGCACCCCTCTGAGTAGGCAAAACTATCTAGCTGCATTTGCTAGCTAAGTAAGTGAAACTTGGTTCTATTTGTTTTATTTCATTCTGTCCTATACACATCCCCCTCTATTTTAGGGATGCAATAATACAACACAGTTTAGAAAATGTTATGTTCTTGTAGATTATAGTGGTATCATTCAAATTGGTGATTGAAATATTTGCCTTACAGCCTCAAGACCTTCTTCAACAAAGCCAGAGACATGATGTACTTCAAGAGACTCATCCAGATCCCCAAGCTGCCAGAAGTAAGAGCATAGACCGACATAGTAGGGGAAAGATACTGTATTGGGACTCAACCACACTTCCTAGATTGTGGAGCCATCTGTGTTTTATAGTCCTGTCTTATTTATTTGTGTGTGTGTTCATCCCCAGTCCCCTCCTAATTTCCTGCATGCGGCTTCCCTGGCCAAGCATGCAAGGCCAGTGGTGGTCATCCCAGACGAGGATGAGCCCGAGCAGGTGGATGATGACGATGACGACCCTGAACCGCTGATCAATGTCAGCGATGTCACCGTGCCCAGCATGGCGGTGCCACAGGTACGACTTATAGGGCACAGGGTCATGACCTCTGAGGGCAACAGCTATGGCCCATAGAACGTGTATGTCTTATTCTTTTTATTTTTTAAAAGTAGCACTAATTTTGGCTGTAGATTGTATAAGCATTCATGCGTCTTCTCTGACTTTTCCTTTAGCAGTTCGACATATTTGATCAAACCTTTGGACCTGCCAATGGTGGTTTTGATGACAGGTTAGTCATTGGTATTTTAGCATTGGTGTGTTTCAAATGGAAGGATATGTAAACTGGTGATGTTTTTTGAACTGACATGTCTGGATATCTTCTTGTGAATTGAGTTAATAGTGTGCCTGTGTGTGTATCTTAAAGGTTAGTGGCTGTATGTCTTCTGGTCCACAGGGATATCCAGATTGAGAACCTCAAGCGGGACTTGGAGCTATTGAGGACAGATCTGGAAAGGGTCAAAGGAGAGGTAAGTAGACATGCGTTTTAACTCCTTTAAACAGATTTTACAGATGTCATACCTAGCTAAAAATAAATGACTTGTACCTCAAATAATACTATTTAAGGGTTAATTATTCCTGTTAACAATTGATATCAATCATATGTATTTAAAGCCCAAAGGGCTTTATACCTCAGCCAATGTCACAAAGTGCTATACAGAAACCCAGCCTAAAACCCCAAACAGCAAGCAATGCAGATGTAGAAGCACAGTGGCTAGGACAAACTCCCTAGAAAGGCAGGAACCTAGGAAGAAACCTAGAGAGGAACCAGGCTCTGAGGGGTGGCCAGTCCTCTTCTGGCTGTGCCGGGTGGAGATTATAACAGTACATGGCTAAGATGTTCAAACGTTCATAGATGACCAGCAGGGTCAAATAATAATAGTCACAGTGGTTGTAGAGGGTGCAACAGGTCAGCACCTCAGAAGTAAATGTCAGGTAGCTTTTCATAGCTGATCATTCAGAGTTAGAGACAGCAGGTGCGGTAGAGATCATTGAAAACAGAAGGTCTGGGACAAGGTAGCACATCCGGTGAACAGGTCAGGGTTCCATAGCCGCAAGCAGGACAGTTGAAACTGGAGCAGCAGCACGACCAGGTGGACTGGAGACAAGCAAAGGGGTCATCAGGCCAGATAGTTCTTAGGCAAAGTCCTAGGGCTCAGGTCCTCAGAGAAAAGAGAGAGAGAGTTAGAGGGAGCATACTTAAATTCACACTGGACACAGGATAAGACAGGAGAAATACTCCAGATATAACAGACTGATCCTAGCCCCCGACACAAACTATTGCAGCATAAATACTGGATGCTGAGACAGGAGGGGTCGGGAGACACTGGCCCCGTCCGACGATACCCCTGGACAGGGCCAACCAGGCAGGATATAACCCCAGCCACTTTGCCAAAGCACAGCCCCCACACCACTAGAGGGATAACAACAGACCACCAACTTACTACCCTGAGACCAGGCTGAGTATAGCCCACGAAGATCTCCCCCATGGCACGGCACAAACCCGAGGGGGTGCCAACCTGGACAGGAAGATCACATCAACCCACACAAGTGACGCACCCCTCATAGGGACGGCATGGAAGAGCAACCAGCATATTGTTTTCCCTAAACACCAAGCTACTTTTCCCCACTTCAAAAAATAACTACTACTTTTCATTTAAGTTTCTATTCACTAGTCAGAAAAGTCTGTCAAGCCCTCTCCCGCCAAAATGAACGCTATACATCTTCTAGCTATCTATTGATAGGACAGGCACCTGTCAGTCACAAAGCAATCAATGACCGGGAAACACTGCTGGTTTACAGTCTGCTGTCTGTCCCACCTTCCTGTACCTTTATGATTGGTGTGCGCTGTGGTAGGTTGCAGTCAAAAAGAAATACATGGCTGGAGAGCGCAAGAGAAATCTGCCCATCCCATTTAATGTAAGTGGTGAGTCGAAAATCCACATAGCCTAATTTATTGTTCATTTATTTATTTTCTTTTGCGTGTTTCCTATAGTCAGCCACGGAGTCATGGCGCGTAGGCTATTTATTGACTGTCCTTTGATTGACGACCGAACAGCAAGTGTTGTTTCGTTTATAAAAGGTGTCAAAATGACTGAATAAAGTTGATCTCCCCAATTTGCGTACTGGTATACGTTTTGACAATTATTTGCAGATAAATTATGAAAAGCCTGGGGACACCTGGCTGGCTACTTTTTCTATTTGGCTGGCTACTCCGTGAACTTAGGGGAAACACTGATAACCAAGTTTTGACAGTGGTAGACATGGTTGATTTGTAAAGGAGAGAGGAATTTAGGTAATGTGTTGGGTGGATGCAAAGATGAATCGTGACATGTGGAATGTGGCAGCTTGTCTCAGAATGGGAAATGACATCTATCTGTTCAGAGAAGACCAGAAGATGTGTCTGGGACACAGTGTGAAATGTACTGTTGACCCCAATTTCTGCAAATGGCTGGCTCCTAATGTGGCCTGTTTCTTAACTGTTGCTAAAGGTTTATGCCTGTGATGTTGAATTGAGCCATCTTGTAAAAATAATTTGTACCACTCAACACGTGTTTCCCCCGTCTGAGGCCCTCATCCACTAGTGCCATGTCATGGTGTCCTGTGGTGGTAGTGATCATCTACCCAGGGGAGGTTTACTATGGTGACTGACTATCTACCTCCTCCCTCCTGCAGGCCCAGCGCTACATCACTCAGCTTAAGTCCCAGATCAACAGTCTTGAGGCGGAGCTGGAGGAGCAGCGGGTGCAGAAACAGCGTGCCTTGGTGGAGAACGAGCAGCTGCGCATGGAGCTGGAGGCCACGCGCCGCCGCAATGCTGAGCACGAGAGTGTGCAGGCCACCTTCGGAGAGGCCGAGAGTAAGAGAAGCCACTCACTAAGTCTGGCATACATGTTCAATCACATTGTATTGAACACACACTGACGCCTCCCTCTTGTCTCTGACCCCCATTTTGCTACCCAGCAAGAGCCCAGGCCACAGAGCAGCGCTATAACAAGCTGAAGGAGAAGCACACTGAGCTAGTGTCTAGCCATGCGGAACTGCTCAGGAAGGTACACCCTTATGAGGAACCTCACTCACCTCTGTTTTCATTGTGGTTTTCTCCACATATGCTCATATCAAATGTATTTATATAGCCCTTCGTACATCAGCTGATATCTCAAAGTGCTGTACAGAAACCCAGCCTAAAACCCCAAACAGCAAGCAATGCAGGTGTAGAAGCACGGTGGCTAGGAACAACTCCCTAAAAAGGCCAAAACCTAGGAAGAAACCTAGAGAGGAACCAGGCTATGTGGGGTGGCCAGTCCTCTTCTGGCTGTGCCGGGTGGAGATTATAACAGTACATGGCTAAGATGTTCAAACGTTCATAGATGACCAGCATGGTCAAATAATAATAATCACAGGCAGAACAGTTGAAAATGGAGCAGCAGCACGGCCAGGTGGACTGGGGACAGCAAGGAGTCATCATGTCAGGTAGTCCTGAGGCATGGTCCTAGGGCTCAGGTCCTCCGAGAGAGATAAAGAGAGAATTAGAGAGAGCATACTTAAATTCACACAGGACACCGGATAGGACAGGAGAAGTACTCCAGATATAACATCTGGCCCCATCTGAGGACACCCCCGGACAGGGCCAAACAGGAAGGATATAACCCCACCCACTTTGCCAAAGCACAGCCCCCACACCACTAGAGGGATATCTTCAACCACCAACTTACCATCCTGAAACAAGGCCGAGTATAGCCCACAAAGATCTCCGCCACGGCACAACCCAAGGGGGGGGGGCGCCAACCTATATAGACTCAGACTCAACTGAGCGTTATTTTTCTGTATAGTGTGAAGAGAATGTTTAACAACGTATATGTGACATTGTGTTGGCAGAGTGCAGACACAGTGAAGATGCTGTCAGCCACCCAGCAGACTCAGGAGGAGGTGGAGAGGACTAAGCAGCAGTTGGCTTTTGAGGTGGATCGTATCAAACAGGATGCTGACATGAAGGTTAATGTTATTGAGTATTAGAAATAGTGATCCAGTACTGTTAATTTTATATTTCAGTACTGTATTAACCTTTTGTCTAAATTACTGAATAATGTTATTGTCTTATCATTGCAGCTTGAGGAACAGAAGTTTGAGATGGAGAAGCTTAAAAGAGAGTTTGAGGAGAAGAAGGCAGAAGTGGAACGTGTCAAAGGCACTCTGCAGAGCAACGAGAAGGTGTGTGGTGATGATGCAGTAAATACTGAATAAAGTGGGTTCCCTCCACTCTGTAATGACACAGGGGACTCATGTGATTCACCATTATGCAAAACTAGATGCAAAAGAATCGCCCCACTTTCCAGACTTGCAAATCAGAATTGTCTGTGAAGGCTATAGGAACCTGCACTGTGTGAGGAAGTGATCACATGAAAGTCTCACAAACATCAGAAAAGGCTTTTCCTCACAAAAGTTAATGTACCCATTATTCTGTTATCTGCCTTCTCCCTCTTCCTGTCTCTTCTCTACCCTCTCTCTCTCCCAGGTGGGGGAACAGCAGACCAGATCCATGTCCGCCCTGCAGGCGGAGAAGGAGCGTCTGATGCACTCTGTGAGTGAGAAGGAGGCAGCACTGTCAGCCCTGCGCCATGCTGCACAGCTGCAGCAGTCGTCCCTGCAGCAGGAGAGGGAGAGGAGCACCAGGGAGCTGGGAGAGCTGCAGGGCAGGTTGCAGGAGAAGGTCAGTCAGGACAGCACCGCACAGAGTTCAGTCAGCTGCTTTGTCATTTGTTGATTGCAAAAAAGCAAATAGACAAAAGCTATACTGCTGGTCAAATCCCCTATTACTCAGACTGTGCATTGCAAAGTAACAGATTTTCTTTAATCATTGAACAATTTGGCTGTCTGCACAATATAAGATAAACCATTAGTATGTCTGTGCCCATCTATTTTTCCCTCTGACCGTATGTCTGACTGTCTCATTGCATCTGTGTAGTCTAGCCGTGAGGAGCAGCTGCAGCAGAAGCTGCTGGAGGAGCAGTTCTCTCTGCTGCAGGGAACGGTCTCTGAGGCTGAGAGCATCATCCAGGATGCTGTGGCCAAACTGGACGACCCCCTGCACATCCGCTGCACCAGCTCGCCAGGTTAAAATGAGTGAACGTACACATACACACAGAGAGATGCTGTTCATATCACTTAGAATATAAAGTGAAAGATGACTCATCCATGCATGTGTGTAAATTTATAAAAAATAATGCTTTTCAAGCTTTTATCTTTCTCTCCACCACCACAGATTACCTTGTCAGTCGGGCAGATGCCACTTTAGGCTCCATTGACAAAGTGAAAAGGGGTCACTCAGACTACCTGACGAACATGGGAGGTGAGTTGCTCATTACTTTGTGCTCAGTGTTTTTGATATAATTAGTTGTCTTTGAGCAAACCCAGTGATAATGGTCATGAGTGCTCGTTAGTGACAGAGCTTGGCTGTGTTACTGGCAGTGATGCATCCTTTCCTCTGTTTACCAGATGTTGGTGGGCTTCTGAGGGCCCTGACCCAGTTCTCCCACCTGGCTGCTGACACCATCATCAACGGCAGTGCCACAGCGCACATGGCTCCCACCGACCACGCCGACCGTAAGGACGTTCTCTTCAAATAGAACGGATTCCTGTTAGAAATGGATCTTGTATCTTATTGGAATTTTACTGAAATATGATATTGAATCCATTTGGTATGTGATTACAGTGTCAGTGTGTATCTTGCACTTTTGCACCCTGCAGGTCTGACTGAGAATTGCAGGGGCTGTGCCACTCAAAGTCTGCAGTTCCTGAAGGACCTCAAGTCCAAGGCCTCTCTCCAGAGGGCAGATACGGCCTCCATTCGCATTGTGGTCCAAAAGATCCTGAGGCTGGGGGAGGTAATGGACTACTGGGCAGTCTTCTCAATTTTTATCCCTGTCCTTTTACTGTTTTTCTTAATCTCATCTCCTCTTCCAATGTTTAGGAGCTGCGACCTAAAGGCGTGGATGTGCGACAGGATGAGCTGGGAGATCTGGTGGACAAGGAGATGGCAGCAACATCAGCAGCCATTGAGGAGGCAGTGCGCAGAATCGATGTGAGGATCACAACCATGTAGAACATCCCACTGTAGAGGGGAATGACATCACAAGCTCAACACTATCTACACAATATATCTGTATTCATACCCAGGTTTTATCCACATTTCTCAATTGCTGTTTTTCTATATCTAAAGGAAATGATGAATCAGGCACGAAAGGACACCTCTGGCGTCAAACTTGAGGTCAATGAAAGGTCAGTAGTATGTTTGACTTACACACTGTATTTTAGTTGAAATAATTCATGCATTTTTCCCCTTTAACTCATCATGATATTACTCCTTGTTTCATAGAATCCTCTACAGCTGCACAGACCTGATGAAGGTAAGATGGCTGCTATTCTACTTACTGTTTTGATTGACTTACTCAAAAGGTCTGATCGAAATCCTAATAATGCTGCGTTCCCTCCTTTCCTCTCTCCTTCAGGCCATCCATCTACTGGTCCTGACATCAACCGACCTACAAAAGGAGATTGTTGAGGGAGGGAGGGTGAGTCTTGACATTTAGAATTTAACGTTGAAAACTTTGTGAAAATGGTGGTAGGCCTGATCACCGACAACGGCGAGGAGGTCAGAGTGGTGCCAGGACAACAACCTCTCCCGCAACATGATCAAGACAAAGGAGATGATCGTGGACGACAGAAGGAGGGCCGAGTACGCCCCCATTCACATTGATGGGGCTGTAGTGGAGCAGGTCGAAAGCTTAAATTCCTTGGTGTCCACATCACCAACAAACTATCATGGTCCAAACACACCAAGACAGTCGTGAAGAGAGCACGACAACACCTTTTCCCCCTCAGGAGAATAAAAAGATTTGGCATGGCTCCTCAGATCCTCAAAAGGTTCTACAGCTGCACCATCGAGAGCATCCTGACTGGTTGCATCATAGCCTGGTATGGCAACTGCTCGGCATCCGACCGCAAGGGCTACAGAGGGTAGTGCGTACGGCCCGGTACATCACTGGGGCCAAGCTTCCTGCCTAAAAATTGTCTGACTCAAGCCGACCTATTCTCATAGACTATTCTCTCTGCTGCCGCACGGCAAGTGGTACCGGTGTGCCAAGTCTAGGTCCAAAAGGCTCCTTAACCGCTTCTACACCCAAGCCATAATAAGACTGCTGAACAGAAAATGAAATGGCTACCGGGACTATTTGCAATTTACTCTGCTGCTACTCTTTTTATTCATTTATTTAACCTTTAGTTAACTAGGAAATTCTCGCTGTTTATTGTTTATGCATAGTCACTTTACCTAGATGTTCAGTACCAGTCAAAAGTTTGGACACCTACTCATTCAAGGGTTTCTTTTATTTTTACATCGTAGGATAATTGTAGAATACATTGTAGAATAATAGTGAAGACGTCAAAACTATGATATAACACATGGAATCATGTAGTAACCCAAAAAGTGTTAAAACAAATCCAAATGTATGTTAAATTCTTCAAAGTATCCAACCTTTGCCTTTTTATTTAACTAGGCAAGTCAGTTAAGAACAAATTCTTATTTACAATGACGGTCTACCAAAAGGTGAAAGGCCTCCTGCGGGGAATTAAAGTAAAAATAAATTAAATGGAAAATATAGGACAAAACACACAGACGACAACATAGCATGGCAGCAACACAAAACATGGTCCGAACATTATTGGGCAGTGACCCTTACCTGCCGATCTATAAATTACATCTCCGTAATCTAGCATGGGTAGGATGGTTATGACTACCTCAAGCTCTAAACCCTCAGAGGTAGTAATCACACCTGTGGGGAGAGGGGCGTGGAGTTCCCACATATGCTGAGCACTTGTTGGCTGCTTTTTGTTCACTCTGCGGTCCAACTCATCCCAAACCATCTCAATTGGGTTGAGGTTGGGTGATTGTGGAGGCCAGGTCATCTGATGCATCACTCTCCTTCTTGGTCAAATAACCCTTACACAGCCTGGAGGTGTGTTGGGTCATTGTCCTGTTGAAAAACAAATGATAGTCCCACTAAGTGCAAACCAGATGGGATGGTGTATCGCTGCAGAATGCTGTGGTACACATAGAATGCTGTGATGCAGAGCCTCGGTCTGATGCCATTAAAAGGGCATTTACCACCTTCACAAGTGCAGTCTCAGTGCTATGATGGGGTCTAAAACCAGACTGAAGCAGTTTGTATACGTTGTTTGTCTTCAGGAAGGCAGTGAGTTGCTGCGCAACAGCCTTTTCTAAAAATTGAGAGGAATGGAAGATTGGATATAAGCCGATTAGTTTAAAAAATATATTTTCTGGGTCAAGGTTTGGCTTTTTCAAGAGAGGCTTTATTACTGCCACTTTTAGTGAGTTTGGTACACATCCGGTGGATAGAGAGCCGTTTATTATGTTCAACATAGGAGGGCCAAGCACAGGAAGCAGCTCTTTCAGTAGTTTAGTTATGCTATGACTACAAGGTCTGATAGGAATTCAGGGAACTCAGTGAGGAACGCTGTATATGGCCCAGGAGGCCGGTAAACAGTAGCTATAAAAAGTGTAGGCTGCATAGATTTCATGACTAGAAGCTCAAAAGACAAAAACGTCATTTAAGAAAAAAAATTGCATTGTAAATGTTAACAACGCCTCCGCCTTTGCGGGATGCATGGGGGATATGTTCACTAGTGTAGCCAGGAGGTGAGGCCTCATTTAACACAGTAAATTCATCAGGCTTAAGCCATGTTTCAGTCAGGCCAATCACATCAAGATTATGATCAGTGATTAGTTCATTGACTATAATTGCCTTTGAAGTAAGGGATCTAACATTAAGTAGCCCTATTTTGAGATGTGAGGTATCATGATCTCTTTCAATAATGGAATGGAGGAGGTCTTTGGCCTAGTGAGATTGCTAAGGCGAACACCGCCATGTTTAGTTTTGCCCAACCTAGGTCGAGGCACAGACACTGTCTCAATGGGGATAGCTGAGCTGACTACACTGACTGTGCTTGTGGCAGACTCCACTATGCTGGCAGGCTGGCTAACAGCTAGTGGCAGCTCCTGAAGAAGATCACCATGGTTGGCACAGTTAGAAAGAACAAGCCTGAGCTTCCCCCTGCACTGCTTGCAACATGGGGGAGAGAGACCCTCTCATCAAAGTTTGCCTTCACCACCACTCTATTTTCTTGACTCCCAAAGAGGAACAAGAATGTGGTCCTCCTACAACCACAAAGGAGGTGTGGACGACAAGGTGATTGGAACTTACAGCTGCAGGAGAATGACTGCCCACTGGCTATCTTCTGTAACATCATTGATATGTCCTCATACAATACCTTTGTGATATGGAACAAGATCAACCCTACCTGGATGCCTGATAAGCAGAACAAGAGGAGGGTGTTCCTGGAGCAGTTGGGAAAGGCACTTGTAACCCCCCCACACATTCAAAGAAGGGAGCGCCTCCCCCGCACAGCAGCCTCTGCAGCGCATGTGAAAGCTGTTCAGGGGGCTGAATCTCATCCAGATCCAGCTGGAGCAGGCAAGAGGAGGATATTCCAAATCTGCCCCCCAAAGGACTGTAAAACAAATACTATGTGCTGCACATGTGAGAATTAAATCTGCAAAGTCCATGCACAGACACTTGCAAACTGTCCTACATGTGCTAATTAGAGTTGATTGATTTATGTTCTTTACGTTTTTGTTTTGTATCTAATTTGATTTATTGTTGTTTTATACACCTTGTGGGTGTGGGCAATTGTTAAAAAATGGGAGAAGACTAGTATTTTGTAGTTGAATTCCTCATTGTACAGTATATAAGAATATATCACTATGTTGCCAAAAAAGTCATTTTTGACCCTTAGGACAAGGGGGTGTACAGACTGTTAAGACTACACAAGGGTTAAAGTAATGATGGACTGTTGTTTCTCTTTGCTAAATTGAGTCGTTCTTGCCATAATATGGACTTATTATTCTATATACCCCCCTACCTTGTCACAACACAACTGATTGGCTCAAACGCATTAATAAGAAGGAAAGAAATTCCACAAATGAACTTTTAACAAGGCACACCTGTTAATTGAAATGCATTTCAGGTGACAACCTCATGAAGCTGGTTGAGTGTGCAAAGCTGTCTTCAAGACAAAGGGTGGCTACTTTGAAGAATCTCAAACATAAAATAACACTTTTTTTTTTGGTTACTACATGATTCCATGTGTTATTTCATAGTTTTGATGTCTTCACTATTATTTTACAATTTAGAAAATTGTAAAATAAAGAAAAACCCTTGAATGAGTATGTGTGTCCAAACCTTTGACTGGTACTGTATATATTACCTGGACTAACCTGTAGCCCCACACATTGACTCTGTACCAGTACCCCCTGTATATGTTTTTATGTTCCTTTATTTTTTGTTTAGTAAATATTTTTAACTGCATTGTTGGTTAAGTGTTTAAGTAAGCATTTTTAGCTGTTGTATTCGGCGCATTACTACTTTTACTTTTTTATTTTTTTATTAAAGATATGTCCTGATCACTGCTAGACTTGATCTTCTCTTTCTAGGGTGCAGCCACTATTAAGGAATTCTACGCCAGGAACTCCCGTTGGACTGAGGGACTCATCTCTGCCTCCAAAGCTGTGGGATGGGGAGCCACACAGATGGTGTAAGTGCATTATAGGGGGTTGCCTTAACTTTTTATCCGAGTGTGGTTATTTGTGTGTGTGACTTAGAGATCCCTCATGTTATAGGATGGGATGATTGTGTGATGTTTGTCTGGTTTCTCCCACAGTGAGTCTGCTGATAAAGTGGTGCTGCACACTGGTAAATATGAGGAGCTCATCGTCTGCTCACACGAGATCGCTGCTAGTACGGCACAGCTGGTTGCTTCCTCCAAGGTGAGAAACAAACACCCAACCTTTTTAACTCTGTGTTCCCTTTCCCCTTGCCAATATCTGTTTATTCTATTTTCCTCATATATTCAAAGTGTGTCCCTATCACTGTTTTCTTCATTCTCCCTCTCTCCTTCTGCATTTAGGTAAAGGCAAACCGCAACAGTACGAAACTGACAGCTCTCCAGCATGCTTCTCGCCGTGTGAACGAGATGGCGGCCAACGTGGTGGCCTCCACCAAGACAGGCCAGGAGAACCTAGAGGACAAGGGTTAGTGTGGTTGGTTGTGTCTTAACAAACAGATGTGAATCCTCTCAGGCCTTATGAGTCATATGGCTGTTTGATGCGTTTCCCTTTTTTCTGCAGATACCATGGACTTCTCTGGAATGTCCCTCATCAAGTTAAAAATGGAGGAAATGGAGTCGCAGGTGAGTCACCAGGCCTGTGTGTGTCTTTTTGAGCCTGTCTGCATGCCATGTGTGTGTTCTGTGTGAAAATAACCTTTCTCAACTGTATGTTTGTCTCAGGTGAAGGTGTTGGAGCTAGAGAATCAGCTGGGTAATGAGCGTCTGCGTCTGGGAGAGCTCAGGAAGAAGCACTATGATATAGCAGGTGTTCCAGCAGCAGGCCTCTCAGAGGGCAATGGCCTGGCCCCCTCATCTGCCTCTGAGCCCTCCTCACCCAAACCCTCCAAGCCTAGCATCTTGAGGAAACCTGCCTTGGCTCAGAAACCCAATTTACCACCTAAAAATATGGTAAGAGCCAAAATGGCTGGATTTGTGTTCATGTTTAGGGTAGTACTTGCTGAAGAAACTGCCACATAATGAAACATTTACAAAAATCTCAACTAACTCTTATGCTTCACCAAATACAAAATACTCTTATGCTATTTCAAATATGTGTGTTGTCTGTCTTATCATTGCAGTTCAGGTAGATTGATGCAGGCTAAAGAAGGACATCTCCATGCTGGATGGTCGGGTTGATCTGAGACAAACTGCCATCATATGAAGTGAACACAGGGTCTTTAAGCTGCCTCCAACCAGACGATCCTCTTTCCCAACCCCAACTGTACCTCTGTCCCGCTTTTCTTTTGCCAAACTGGAACTTGTGCTCCTCTCTTCTTCAGCCTGATTTGATCCCTCAGTGCTTTCTGCCTCTGAAGGAGACATGCTCTATTCTTCTTTTCTAGATTAAACATCATATGCCACCAAGGTGGGATTCTTTGTTTTCGTGGACATAATGGTATTGAAAACTGAAAGGGAAAATGAGGAAATCATGCAAAACTTTTTTTATTGCAGCAATGCCATTTTGTCTGAACTTTTTACTTATAGCCTACTGTATATTAAAAATACTAATTTTATTAGTATGGACAGGATCACTGCAACATCACAAAATGACAGCAACATATTGAACTAGCCCATATCTGGGATAGCCTCGTGTTGCTGTAATTTTCTATGTTGGTTGGTGTGTAAGAAAGGAAGGAGACATTGGCACACAGATTATGCGGATAAGAACATATTTCCACACATTAAGTCCTGTTCAATGTCTCTGTATTAGTTCCAAGTTGTCATTCCTTCTATGCTCAACTCTTCTATGCTCAACTCTTTTCATATCACCAAACGATCATCAGTAAGACCAGGGGGTGAGAATTTTCAGGCAACCCTGTTTAGGTTAGTGTTTGATTCTAGATTTGACCAATTTAACCCCTGGTACAGGAACAGCTCCCATCATTAAAGTATGCACTAGTTTAGCTATACACATGGTCATAAGGAAGTATAATTATGCTTTTTTTAATATCTATATACAATTGGAAATTCACTCAATGGGGATTGGCAATCTGCACATCAAAAATTATTCTTTGCATCTCTTCTACGTGCTCCCTAGCCACTGAATGTCTCTCACACTGGTTATATAAAACTGGCTATGCAGTCAAAAGATGTTGGTGAAGATGCTGGTACACAAACGGAATCTCTGTACTTGACAAATAATTATCACCTTGAATTTTTAGAGGAAGGCTACTTTCCAAAGCTGAAAATGGACAGGGGGCTGTACAGTATACAGTATGTGGAACTCTTTTGCTTCTGGGAGCTTTTCTTATGATTACTTCTGTGCTTTCATTTGTAATAAACACATTTATACATTCAAATCTATTAATATATTTTAGTAAAGATTACTGTGGTTCCTCCATGTAATAAGTGTATGTCAAATGAGCAATAAATGTTTATGGTCATCTGTTTGTTCTTCTGTATTTTGGAAGGTAAAATGGTAGTTGTCAACAGGTTTTTAAAACAACTAAATATTTGGATTATGGCTGTTATTGACCCTGGAATTAGGCATATATATATATATAACTGACACAGCCTTTGAGGATGTTTGAAAATGGTAAACAGAAAAAATATATACTGAATAAAAATATAAATGCAACATGTAAAGTCTTGGTCCTATGTTTCATTAGCTGAAATATAAGATCCCAGAAATGTTCCATAAGCACAAAGCTTATCTCTCATTGTATGCATACATTTGTTTACATCCCTGTTAGTGAGCATTTCTCCTTTGCCAATTGAATCTATTCACCTGACAAGTGTGGTATATCAAGAAGCTGATTAAATGGCATGATCGTTACACAGGTGCACCATGTGCTGGGGACAAGAAAAGGCGACCCTAAAATGTGCAGTTTTGTGATGCAACCCAATGCCACAGACATCTCTAGTTTTGAGAGTTTGAAATTGACACGCTGACTGCAGAAATGTTCAGAACTGTTGCCAGAGAATTGTATTTCTCTACCATCAGCTGCCTCCAATGTTATTTTAGAGAATTTGCCAGTATGTTTGACCAGCTACACAACCGCAGACCACGCCAGCCCAGGACCTCCACATCCAGCTTCTTCACCTGCAGGATTGTCTGAGACCAGCCATCCGGACAGCTGATAAAACTGGGTTTGCCGTCTCAGGGATGCTCATCTGCGTGCTTGTCGTCCTCACCAGGGTCTTGATCTGACTGCAGTATAAAATCGTGACCGACTTCAGTGGGAAAATGCTCATCTTCGATGGCCACTGGCACGCTGGAGAAGTGTGCTCTTCAAGGATTAATCCCGGTTTCAACTGTACCGGGCAGATGGAAGACAGTGTAGCGTGCAAGGTGTCGTAAGGTCGAGCAGTTTATTGATGTGAACATTGTGAACCGAGTGCCCCATGGTTGTGGTGGGGTTATGGTATGGGCAGATATAAGCTATGGACAACAAACACAATTGCATTTGAATGCACAGAGATACTGTGACGAGATCCTGAGGCACATTGTTGTGCCATTCATCCACCGCCACACCTTCATATTTCAGCATGATAATGCACGGCCCTGTGTCGCAAGGATCTGTACACAATTCCTGGAAGCTGAAAATGTATCAGTTCTTCCATGGCCTGCATACTCACCATACATGTCACCCGTTGAGCATGTTTGGGATGCTCTGGATCGACATATGACAACTTGTTCCAGTTCCTGCTAATATCCAGCAACTTCGCACAGCCATTGAAGAGGAGTGTGACAACATTCCACAGGCCCCAATCAACAGTCTGATCAACTCTATGCAAAAGAGATGTGTTGTCCTGCATGAGGCAAAAGGTGGTTACACCAGATACTGACTGGTTTTCTGATCCATGCCCTACCTTTTTTTTGAAGGTATCTGTCACCAACAGATGCATATCTGTATTCCCAGTCATGTAAAATTCATAGATAAGGGCCTAATGCATTTATTTCAATTGACTAATTTCCTTATATGAACTGTAACTCAATAAAAACTTTGAAATTGTTGCATGTTGCGTTTATATTTTTGTTAAGTCTTTATTCACTTTCATATTAACATTGCACAAGAACGATTAATTCAGAGAGGATAGAAAGAAGAAAAACTTAATGACCTGAAAGTGCCAGTCACACAAGTACACTTCAGCAGGAGAACCAAGAATAACTTGACATGCGCAGTGGGCTACACAGAACGTTCATAGTTCGTGATAGGTATTGGATTGCACTCTGGGGAATCTGGAAGTTGAGAATTAGGCCTACATTCAAAGAGTTGTACAAATATCGGAAAGAATAGCTATACGAAGTAGGCCTAGATCGTACTACAAACGTTACACAATAATAACTGTCAGATAACTGTCCTTGTTGATTTCGGAGGGGAGAAACAGACATGGAAGACTTCGGAACACCCCTGGACAAAAACGCTACGGAGTTAACCGTTATGGACGTTTATGACATTGCCGCGGTTGTGGGACAGGAGTTTGAACGCATTATCGATCAGTTTGGATGCGAGGCTTCACTGCGGCTGATGCCCAAAGTGGTCCGGGTTCTGGAAGTTCTAGAGGTGCTGGTCACCCGAAACAATATCAACCCAGAGACGGAGGAGCTACGGCGTGAGCTGGACAGGTTGCGAATGGAACGGAATGACAGATTGAAGAAAGAGCAGCTACATCAAAAGGTGTGTTTACCGAAATATTTAGCTCAAGTGTGCAACACGAAGAGTAGCCTACTACACCAAGTATGGGCTTTTCATGACATTCCTCTGCTCTGACACTCGGTGTCACATTGCGCAAGAGCATGTTGACAAAAGTTACGTAAGAAATGTTTTACACATGCTGGAGCCACACTGCACCAAATACCCTGGTTTCAGACTCTTAATTATCCTTACTACTCTAAAGACTAACCACTTCCATGCCAGTCGGGAGAATGTAGGTGTTTAATCTGAACACTCAAAATATGTTTTCTCCACGGACAGTTGGGTAAGGGAACTAACTGTAGGTTGTTACACCCCCCACCCTCTTGTCAGACTCCATACATAAAGTGTACAACATAAGACAAAAGGAAAAAAGAAAATATACACCGAATAAATTGCAAGCACTAACACTGCAATACACATTTATAAAAAACTAATACACTATCAATACATGTATCACCATAAACGATATAAAGGGAAGAAAAGATCAAATCAAATCAAATTTATTTATATAGCCCTTCGTACATCAGCTGATATCTCAAAGTGCTGTACAGAAACCCAGCCTAAAACCCCAAACAGCAAACAATGCAGGTGTAAAAGATAAGGGGGTAATGTTCCGTGTGTGTTTATGTAACGGTGAGTTGTTGCAAAAAGTTTTGAGAAGCAGGTGTGAAGAGTTCTTAAAGTCTGGTCAAATAAAATAAGTTTGATTTGTCACATACTTCGTAAACAACTGGTGTAGACTAACAGTTAAATGCTTACTGGTCCTTTACCAAAAATGCAGAGTTAAAAAAAGAAATAG
Organism: Oncorhynchus nerka; assembly: GCF_034236695.1. Lineage (NCBI taxonomy): Eukaryota > Metazoa > Chordata > Actinopteri > Salmoniformes > Salmonidae > Oncorhynchus > Oncorhynchus nerka. Next base: position 73,292,034 of record NC_088408.1, read on the forward strand.
TGACACGAATAACAATAATGAGTAAAAATAACATGGCTATATATAGGGAGTACCAGTATCAAGTCGATGTGCAGGGGTACGAGGTAATTGAGGTAGCTAGTATGTACATGTAGTAGGGGTGACGTGACAAGGCAAATGGATAGATTAACAGCAGCAGTATATGTGGTAATTGAAAGCTTGTGCGTGTGAGTGGCGTCAGTATGCATGTGTGTGCGTGTTAAGTGTGTGTGGGCATCTGTAGTGTGTGTGTGTGTGTGTGTGTGTGTGCGCATGGAGTCAGAACAAGAGAGTTGCAGGTAGTCCGCGTAGCCATTTGATGAGCTATTTAGCAGCCTTGTTTAGTAGACTTAAGGCTTGGGGCTAGAAGCTGTTCAGGGTCCTGTTGGTTCTAGTCTTGGTGCACTGGTACCACTTTATGTGCAGTAGCAGAGAGTACAGTCTATGGCTTGGGTGGCTGCAGTCAGAATTATTTTGGGGCTTTCCTCTAACACCGCCTGGTATAGAGGTCCTGGATGGCAGGGAGCTCGGCTCCAGTAAAGTACTGGGCCATACTCGCCACCCTTTGTGGCGCCTTGTGGTCGGGTGCCTTGCAGTTGCCTGTCAAGCAGTGATGCAGCCAGTCAAAATGCTCTCAACGGTGCAGCTGTAGAACTGAGGGCCAGAGACAAATATTTTCAGCCTCCTGAGGGGCCGAGGTGCACTACAGAGGGTAGTATGTACGGACCAGTACATCACTGGGGCCAAGCTTCCTGCCATCCAGGACCTCTATACCAGGCAGTGTCAGAGGAAGGCCCTAAAATCATATTTAAAGCATTGTTAGTTAAGGATTTGTAAGTAAGCATTTCACTGTAAGGTGATGATGCAATACCTGTTGTATTCAGCGCATGTGGCAAATAGAATTTGATTTGCAGTTGATTACGGTTTATTGTACATTCAGATGTTTTGGGTAGGGCTGCGGTGGACGTGGACTGTTGCTCCGGTTTTCATTCTGATGGAGATTTTTTGTCCCCATAAGCACGCTTGGCCCTTCTCCGGTCTGCTGATGCAATCAGGTCCTCAAACTCAGGGGAGTGTCAGGGTGGAGAAGTTTGAAAAGATCTGGGTCTGTCTCCACATCAGACATGTCTTCAGCTGACCCCGCAAATCGCTGCTTCTCTTTAGCAGAGAGTTCTTTTGACCGACAGAAGACAATAAGTTATTCTACTCAATAAAGAAACAGTCTTGAACCCTGGAATCTCAACAACAGCAAAAAGCTGAAGAAGCACTCACTAAAAGCTGTGGAACCAGTCTCAACTTGCATCTGAGGAGTCAGAGTTTTTATTTATTTTTTTCATTTTTTTCATTTTTTTTCACCTTTAATTAACCAGGTAGGCAAGTTGAGAACAAGTTCTCATTTACAATTGCGACATGGCCAAGATAAAGCAAAGCAGTTTGACACATACAACAACACAGAGTTACACATGGAGTAAAACAAACATACAGTCAATAATACAGTAGAAACAAGTCTATATATGATGTGAGCAAATAAGGTGAGATAAGGGAGGTAAAGGCAAAAAAAAGGCCATGGTGGCAAAGTAAATACAAGATAGCAAGTAAAACACTGGAATGGTAGATTTGCAGTGGAAGAATGCAAAGTAGAAATAAAAATAATAGGGTGCATAGGAGCAAAATAAATAAAATAAATACAGTAGGGAAAGAGGTAGTTGTTTGGGCTAAATTATAGATGGGCTATGTACAGGTGCAGTAATCTGTGAGCTGCTCTGACAGCTGGTGCTTAAAGCTAGTGAGGAAGATAAGTGTTTCCAGTTTCAGAGATATTTGTAGTTCGTTCCAGTCATTGGCAGCCGAGAACTGGAAGGAGAGGCGGAAGGAGAGTGGTGTATTAGCAATGGTTATATGCATCAAAATCCTTGAGAAAATTGTAAGATGTAGAATTATGTTACAGTCAGTCCATCTATGTCTTTATGAGACTACTCACCTTCAAAATCTGCTCCACTCTTCATCTATGCACCTTAATCTCAGCTGACTGACCAGGAGACCCAGTACACAGGCGTTGTGCAGACTTCCTGAGCCATGACAAAGAAAAAACATGAAATTAAGTTTATGCATGATATTCACACCTATTTCATGTAACATATATGAGAATGCTAAGATAACTTCCATACAATTTCCGGATAGCTCATTCTGTCTTGCTGGATTAACGCCCATGGCTCGTTCCAGTGCAGGCGTTGAAGCACTCTGTTGTAGCTGCTGCTGTTGGAATAGTTGAGCTACTTGTGTCATCAGCCTTTCATTCATATAAGCCACCATGTTGTAGTCCACCATTTGATTTAGCCTGGCCATGAATTGTTGGAAATCCATGCTCTTGTTTGGTGATGCATCGTTTCCTTGCACGAAGAGACTCCTGGATTTGTCTGGTTTATTTACAAGTAGACCAGACCCAGCTGCTATCGCATTGGCGTCTATGGGAGAGCCACCACTTAAGTTGACCACAACTGTTTAACAATTTTTTCAATGGTAAACGGCCTGAGTAAGACCTCTTTATTTGTCCACCATCTTTTTCAACCAGTCTTTTTAGCTTGGCTTTTAATCAATGACACCTTTGTGTTATGTGCGATTATGCAGAATGAAAAAGTTAAAGATGCTATACCTTTGTGTATGTATGTACAGTTGAAGTCAGAAGTTTACATACACTTAGCTTGGAGTCATTAAAACTCGTTTTTCAACCACTCCACAAATTTCTTGTTAACAAACTATAGTTTTGGCAAGTCGGTTAGGACATCTACTTTGTGCATGACACAAGTCATTTTTCCAACAATTGTTTACAGACAGATTATTTCACTTATAATTCACTGTATCACAATTCCAGTGGGTCAGAAGTTTACATACACTAAGTTGACTATGCCTTTTAAACAGCTTGGAAAATTCCAGAAAATTACGTCATGGATTTAGAAGTTTCTGTTAGGCTAATTGATATCATTTGAGTCAATTGGAGGTGTACCTGTGGATGTATTTCAAGGCCTACCTTCAAACTCAGTGCCTCTTTGCTTGACATCATGGGAAAATCAAAAGAAATCAGCCAAGACCTCAGAAAATAATTGTAGACCTCCATATGTCTGGTTCATCCTTGGGAGCAATTTCCAAATGCCTGAAGGTACCACGTTCATCTGTACAAACAATAGTACGTAAGTATAAACACCATGGGACCGCTCAGGAAGGAGACGCGTTCTGTCTCCTAGAGACGAACGCACTTAGGTGCGAAAAGTGCAAATCAATCCCAGAACAACAGCAAAGGAGCCTGTGAAGATGCTGGAGGGAACCGTTACAAAAGTATCTATATCCACAGTAAAACGAGTCCTATAATCGACATAACCTGAAAGGCCGCTCAGCAAGGAAGAAGCCACTACACCAAAACTGCCATTAAAAAGCCAGACTCGTTTGCAACTGCACATGGGGACAAAGATCGTACTTTTTGGAGAAATGTTCTCTGGTCTGATGAAACAAAAATGGAAATGTTTGGCCATAATGACCATCGTTATGTTTGGAGGAAAAAGGGGGAGGCTTGCAAGCCGAAGAACACCATCCCAACCGTGAAGCACGGGGGTGGCAGCATCATGTTGTGGGGGTTCTTTGCTGCAGGAGGGACTGGTGCACTTCACAAACTAGATGGCATCATGATGGAAAATGATGTGGATATATTTAAGCAACATCTCAAGACATCAGTCAGGAAGTTAAAGCTTGGTGGACAATGACCCCAGGTACACCAGCTCTGTCAGGAGGAATGGACCAAAATTCACCCAACTTATTGTGGGAAGCTTGTGGTAGGCTACCCGACACGTTGACCCAAGTTAAACATTTTAAAGGCAATGCTACCAAATACTAATTGAGTGTATGTAAACCTCTGACCCACTGGGAATGTGATGAAATAAATAAAATCTGAAATAAATCACACTCTACTATTATTCTGACATTTCACATTCTTAAAATAAAGTAGTGATCCTAACTAAGACAGGGAATTTTTACTAGGATTAAATGTCAGGAATTGTGAATAACTGAGTTTAAATGTATTTGGCTAAGGTGTATGTAAACCTCTGACCCACTGGGAATGTGATGAAATAAATAAAATCTGAAATAAATCACACTCTACTATTATTCTGACATTTCACATTCTTAAAATAAAGTAGTGATCCTAACTAAGACAGGGAATGTTTACTAGGATTAAATGTCAGGAATTGTGAATAACTGAGTTTAAATGTATTTGGCTAACTGTTCGCTGCTCTGGCCCCCCAATGGTGGAACAAACTCCCTCACGACGCCAGGACAGCGGAGTCAATCACCACCTTCCGGAGACACCTGTAACCCCACCTCTTTCAGGAATACCTAGGATAGGATAAAGTAATCCTTCTCCCCCCCCCCCCCCCCCCCCCTTAAAAGATTTAGATGCACTATTGTAAAGTGGTTGTTCCACTGGATGTCTTAAGGTGAACGCACCAATTTGTAAGTCGCTCTGGATAAGAGCGTCTGCTAAATGACTTAAATGTAATGTAAATGTATGTAAACTACCAACTTCAACTGTGTATGTGTTTGCGTGCGGTTGATGCATCCCCCAGGAGTTGGAGCTGGTGGAAGACGTGTGGAGAGGGGAGGCCCAAGACCTGCTGTCTCAGATCACACAACTGCAGGTGGAGATTAAGAGCCTTCAGAAGAGCCTCTCCCAAAAAGACTCACCTCTGACTGAGGACCTGCAGAGACAGGAGGGTATGTGCAGCACAGAGTGGTATTTAGCAGCAACGTGGTCTCAGAGCATTTCGTATTATTCTTTAAGTAAATCTGAGACTCCTAGTCAGCTGTACAACTGAATGGGGCGGCAGGGTAGCCTAGTGGTTAGAGTGTTGGACTAGTAACCGGAAGGTTGCGAGTTCAAACCCCCGAGCTGACAAGGTACAAATCTGTCGTTCTGCCCCTGAACAGGCAGTTAACCCACTGTTCCTAGGCCGTCATTGAAAATAAGAATTTGTTCTTAACTGACTTGCCTGGTAAAATAAAATAAAAATTTAAAAAATGCATTCAACTGAAATGTGTCTTCCGCATTTAACCCTCTGAATCAGAGAGGTGCTGGGGGCTGCCTTAATCGACATCCACGTCTTAGGTGCCCGGGGAACAGTAGGTTAACTGCCTTGTCAGGGGCAGAATTTAGTATGATATGTCACATTTCTCATGGTATGTATTCATTTTGTCAATCATCCATTTAATTTTTTTTATTTTTTCACCTTTATGTAACCAGGTTCTCATTTACAATTGCGACCTGGCCAAGATAAAGCAAATCAGTGCGACACAAACAACAACACAGAGTTACACATGGAATAAACAAATGTACAGTCAATAACACAATAGAAAAATCTATATACAGTGTGTGCAAATGTAGTAAGATTAAGGAGGTAAGGCAATAAATAGGCCATAGTAGCAAAATAATTACAATTTAGCAATTAAACACTGGAGTGATAGATGTGCAGGAGATGAATGTGCAAGTTGAGATACTGGGGTGCAAAGGAGCAAAAAAATAAATAACAATATGGGGATGAGGTAATTGGGTGGGCTATTTACAGATGGGCTGTGTACAGGTGCAATGATCGGTAAGCTGCTCTGACCACTAATGATAGTTAGTGAGGGAGATGTAAGTCTCCAGCTTCAGTGATTTTTGCAATTCGTTCCAGTCATTGGCAGCAGAGAACTGGAAGGAAAGGCGGCCAAAGGAGGAGTTGGCTTTGGGGATGACCAGTGAGATATACCTGCTGGAGCGAGTGCTACGGGTGGGTGCTGCTATGGTGACCAGTGAGCTGACAAAAGGCAGGGCTTTACCTAGCAAAGACTTATAGATGACCTGGAGCCAGTGGGTTTGGCAATGAATATGAAACAAGGGCCAGCCAACGAGAGCATACAGGTCGCAGTGGTGGGTAGTATATGGGGCAGTGGTGGGTAGTATATGGGGCTGTGGTGACAAAACAGATGCCACTGTGATAGACTACATCCAATTTGCTGAGTAGTGTTGGAGGCTATTTTGTAGATGACATCGCCGAAGTCAAGGATTGGCAGGATAGTCAGTTTTACCAGGGTATGTTTGGCAGCATGAGTGAAGGATGGTTTGTTGTGAAATAGGAAGCCGGTTCTAGATTTAGTTTTGGATTGAAAATGCATAATGTGAGTCTGGAAGGAGAGTTTACAGTCTAACCAGACACCTAGGTATTTGTAGTTGTCCACATATTCAAAGTCCGATCCGCCCAGAGTAGTGCGAGCAGCGATCGGTTGAAGAGCATGCATTTAGTTTTACTTGCATTTAAGAGCAGTTGGAGGCCATGGAAGGAGTGTTGTATGGCATTGAAGCTCGTCTGGAATGTCCACAATGTCCAAAGAAGGGCGAGAAGTATACAGAATGGTGTCGTCTGCGTAGTGGTGGATCAGAGAATCACCAGCAGAAAGAGCGACATCATTGATGTATACAGAGAAAAGAGTAGGCCTGAGAATTGAACCTTGTGGCACCCCCATAGAGACTGCCAGAGGTCCAGATAACAGGCCCTCCAATTTGACACACTGAACTCTGAGAAGTAGTTGGTGAACCAGGTGAGGCAGTCATTAGATAAACTAAGGCTATTGAGTCTGCCTATAAGATTGCGTTGATTGACAAGAGTCGAAAGCATTGGCCAAGTCGATGAAGACGGGTGCACAGTACTGTCTTTTATCTATGGCGGTTATGATGTCGTTTAGAACCTTGAGCGTGGCTGAGGTGAACGCATGACCAGCTCGGGAACCAGATTGCATAGTGGAGAAGGTACGGTGGGATTCGAAATGGTCGGTGATCTGTTTTGTTAATTTGGCATTCTAAGACTTTAGAAAGGCAGGGCAGGATGGATATAGGTCTGTAACAGTTTGGATCTAGAGTGTCTTCCCCTTTGAAGAGGGGGATGACCGCGGCCGCTTTCCAATCTTTAGGGATCTCAGACGATACGAAACAGAGGTTGAACATGCTAGTAATAGGGGTTGCAACAATTGTGGCAGATCATTTTAGAAAGAGAGGAACTAGATTGTCTTGCCCAGTTCTTTCAGAACATCAGCTATCTGGATTTGGGTGAAGGAGAAATGGGGAGACTTGGGCAAGTTGCTGTGGGGGGTGCAGAGCTGTTGACCGGGGTAGGGGTAGCCAGGTGGAAAGCATGGCCAGCCGTAGAAAAATGATTATTGAAATTCTTGATTATCATAGATTTATCGGTGGTGACAGTGTTTCCTAGCCTCAGTGCAGTGGGCAGCTGGGAGGAGGTGCTCTTATTCTCCATGGACTTTACAGTGTCCCAGAACCATTTGGAGTTTGTGCTACAGGATGCAAATTTCTGTTTGAAAAAGCTAGCCTTTGCTTTCCTAACAGCTTGTGTACATTGGTTCCTAACTCCCCTGAAAAGTTGCATATCGCGGGGGCTATTCGATGCTAATGCAGTATGCCACAGGATGTTTTTGTGCTGGTCATGGGCAGTCAAGTGTGGAGTGAATCAAGGGCTATATTTGTTCTTAGTTTTACATTGTTTCAATGGGGCATGCTTATTTAAGATGGTGAAGAAGCACTTTTAAAGAATAACCAGGCATCCTCTACAGACGGAATGAGGTCAAAATCCTTCCAGGATACCCGAGCCAGGTTGATTTAGAAAGGCCTGCTCGCTGAAGTGTTTTAGAGAGCGTTTGACAGTAATGAGGGGTGGTCGTTTGACCGTGGACCCATTACGGACACAGGCAATAAAGACCGGAGAGGTGTATTTAGAGGGCAAGTTGATCAGGATGATATCTATGAGGTTGCCCGTGTTTACACATTTAGGATTGTATCTGGTAGGTTCCTTGATAACTTGTGTGAGATTGAGGGCATCTAGCTTAGATTGTAGGATGGCCGGGGTGTTAAGCATATCATAGTTTAGGTCACCTAACAGTACACATTCTGAAGATAAATGGGTGGCAATTAATTCACATATGGTGTCCAGGGCACAGCTGGGGGCTGAGGGGGGTCTATAACAGGAGACAACAGTGAGAGACTTATTTCTGGAAAGGTGGATTTTTAAAAGTAGAAGCTCGAACTGTTTGGGCACAGACCTGGATAGCATGACAAAACTCTTCAGGCTATCTCTGCAGTAGATTGAAACTCCACCCCCTTTGGCAGTTCTAACTTGGTGGAAAATGATGTAGGGGATGGAAATTTCAGATTTTTGGTGGCCTTCCTAAGCTAGGATTCAGACACGGCTAGGACATCAGGGTTGGCAGAGTGTGCTAAAGCAGTGAATAAATCAAACTTAGGGAGGAGGCTTCTGATGGTAACATGCACGAAACCAATTATTTTACGGTTACAGAAGTCAACAAAAGATAGCGCCTGGGGAATAGGAGTGGAACTGTGGGCTACAGGGCCTGGGTTAACCTCTACATCACCAGAGGAACAGAAGAGGAGTGGGGAAAAGGGTACGGCTAAAGGCTTTAAGAACTGGTCGTCTAGTGCGTTGGGGACAGAGAATAAAAGGAGCAGATTTCTGGGCATGGTTGAATAGATTCAGGGCATATTGTACAGACAAGGGTATGGTAGGATGTGAGTACAGTGGAGGTAAACCTTGGCGTTGAGTGACGATGAGAGCAGTTTTATCTCTGGAGGCACCAGTTAAGCCAGGTGAGGTCTCCGCATGTGTGTGGGGTGGGACAAAAGAGCTATCTAAGGCATTTTGAGTGGGCCTGAGGGCTCTACAGTGAAATAAAACCGTAAGATCTAGCCAAGACAGCAGTAGACAAGGCATATTGGCATTAGAGAGAGGCAAAAAAAAAAAAGCAAACACAGGTTGATCAGGAGAGCTAAGACAACAACGGGTAAATGTCGATGAATGGGCAGAGCGGGTTAGTTAGGTACATACAGGACCTGAGTTTGAGGCTGGGGCCGACAGGTAAACAAAATGAGGTACTGTGTTATTGAAACAGTCCAGGGGGCGTCAGCTGTGTAGCTGAGTAATCATAGGGTCAAAAGAGCAGCAATAGGTGAGTCAGGGTGGCGTTTGGTAGTCACTACTACGCTAGGCGAGCAGACACATCGTGCAGAAAAGCTAGTGGGCCGGGGCAAGTAGATGGTTCTTCGGCGACATCGTAACATGTTCGCTTGTTGATTCGTCTGTATACCAGTTGTGATGGATCGGCGGGCTCCGTGTCAGCAGTAAAAGGGTCCAGGCCAATTGGCAAAATAGGTATTGTAGCCCAAGAATTGGCCGAAGGACCTCTTCGGCTAGCCGAGAGATGGGCCTAGCTCGAGGCTAGCTCCAGGCTAACTGTTTCTTGCTTTGGGACAGAGATGTTAGCCAGGAGTAGCCACTCGGATAGTGGCTCTACTGATCCACAGAGGACCACTTATGATATTCAGGACAGTAGCCATAGTGATTAGCAACTTGACAAGTCAATGTCATTTAGGGTGATTTAATTGTGCACTCCTACAATTAAACTCAAATGCCTCATAACAAGGTATATGTTTTGAGTGCAGAAGATATGAGGTGATGTGTTATTGGTGTGTAACAGACAGAGCCGGAGAACATACACTACAGAAAGTATAGCATTGGTGGTAACACAGGGTCTCTGATCACCATGTCAGTGGCATGAACACCTGAATTTCCAGCTGCATCTAAATCCAGTAGGAAGACTTGGTCAGGTGATGCACCATAAGTGGGACTGATTTATACATTGGAGTGTCATTTGACCTACATGCTACCAGGTGCCTCTGGAAGATGCGTGTACCTCAGCGACCTGGAGAGCAGTGGGAAGACCGGGAAGAAATATTAAATTACATGACTTGGAGAATCTATCCACTACCACCAGAATAGTGGTGAAACCATCAGAAGGGGAAGATTAGTAACAAAGTCAATGGATAGATGGGACCAAGGTTGCAGAGGCACGGGAAGTGGAAGGAGCTTCTCTGTTGAAGCATTCCGGGGGGACTTAGTTTGAGCACACTCGGAACAGGAGTTGAAATACCGCCTAACATCCTGCACCAAGGTGGGCCACCAGTATTTCTCAGTGATGGAATGGATGGTGCAAAACTATTTGGATGTCCAGCGATGACAGATGTGTGTGCCCAGGTCAGCAGCCAATCCCTTATCCCTGTGGGAACGTAGATGCGTGTGCCCAGGTCAGCAGCCGATCCCTTATCCCTGTGGGAACGTAGATGCGTGTGCCCAGGTCAGCAGACGATCCCTTATCCCTGTGGGAACGTAGATGCGTGTACCCAGGTCAGCAGCCAATCCCTTATCCCTGTGGGAACGTAGATGCGTGCGGGAGGACAATTCCGGGATGCGGGCTCACTCTCTAGAGCCTGGCGGATGTCCACATCTACATCCCAAACCACTGGACCCACGACTCTGGAGGAGGGGATTATGGGTGCCTTCTGGCCAGGAGTCTCTCCCGAATCGTAGATACGGTACAGGGCATCGGCCTTGATGTTCTTAACCTGGGCGATAGGTCAGCGTGAAGTCGAATCTGGTGAAGAAGAGGGCCCGCCTGGTTTGTGCGCATGTACTCAAGGTTCCGATGGTTGGTGAGGATGACGAATGGTTCCTTGGCACCCTCCAGCCAGTGTCTCCACTCCTCTAATGCCAACTTCACCGCCATGAGCTCCCGATCGCCGACGTCGTATTTCCTCTCTGCGGGGGACAGTTTCTTGGATTAGGAAGCACAAGGATACAATTTTAGTGGGTCCCCCTGTCTTTGTGACAAAACTGCCCCCACACCCACGTCCGATGCATCTACCTCAACCACAAAAGGTAGCGTGGGATCTGGGTGTTTTAGCAAGGGGGTGAAGGTGAAACGCCCCTTGAGGAGACAAAAGGCCTTGTCGGCTGCTGGAGACCAAACCAACCTACGAGGCCCACCCTTGAGGAGAGAGGGGCGGCGACGACACTGAAGTTCCTGATGAAGCAGCGGTAAAAGTTGGCAAACCCCAAAATCCGTTGTAACCCCTTGATAGTGGTTGGGACTGGCCATGACCTTACCACATCTACCTTCTTGTCCTCCATCCTCACTCCCTGCAGGCTGATTTGGTAGCCCAAGAAGGAGACAGCCCTCTGGTGGAATTGGTACTTCTCTGCCTTGACGAACAGGTGGTTAGCCAAGAGGCATTCCAGGACTGCTCGAACGTAAGTGATGTGATCCTCCAGGTTGTTCAAGAAGATCAGGATGTCATCGATGTACAAACACCTGACGTTCGAGCATGTCCCTGAACACCTCATTGACAAATTCCTGGAACACTGACGGAGCATTGGCTAAGCCAAAGGGCATAACCAAGTAATTGTAGTGACCAGACATTGTGCTGAACGCAGTCTTCCACTCATCCCCTCCCGGATGCGAATGAGATTGTAGGCACTCCACAGGTCCAGTTTGGTGAAGAACAGGGCCACGCGGAGCTGCTCGATGGCTGACCGCACCCGAGGAAGAGGGTAACGATACTTTGTGGTGATGTCATTGAGTCCACGGTAATCGATACAAGGACGTAATCCACCCTCTTTCTTGGCCACGAAGAAGAAACCAGCTGATGCAGGGGATGTGGACCTGCGGATGAAACCCTGTTGGAGCGCCTCTTGAATGTAGTCCTCCATGGCCTGGGTCTCAGCCTCTGAGAGAGGGTAGATGCGTCTGCGCGGAGGTGTATCACCGGAAAACAGGTCAATGGCATAGTCCCAGGGGTGATGAGGAAGGAGACAGGTGGTGAAGGTCTTGGAGAATACCTCCCTTAGATCCTGATATTCCTCCGGGATGTTGGGCAGGAGACCAAAACGCAAGAACAATACCAACTGGTGAGTGAACCTGGGAGAGTGACATATAAAGAGGAGGAAATTATATAGGTAATGGAGTCCAGGTTTGAATCATAATGAATCGCAGGTGTGCGTAGTGATGAGTGCCAGGTGTGCGTAATGATGAATCCCAGGGGTTAGTTACTTCCGACAGAGATGGCCGCCTCGCTTCGCGTTCCTAGGAAACTATGCAGTTTTTATTTTTTTTACGTGTTATTTCTTACATTGGTACCCCAGGTAATCTTAGGTTTCATTACACACAGTCGGGAAGAACTACTGAATATAAGAGCAACGTCAACTCCCCATCAGTACGACCAGGAATATGACTTTCCCGAAGCGGATCCTGTGTTCTGCCTTTCACCCAGGACAACGGAATGGATCCCAGCTGGCAACCCAAAACAAAGATGTCGTAAAAGAGGGAAACAAAGCGGTTTTCTGGTCAGGCTCCGGAGACGGGCACATCGCGTACCACTCCCTAACATACTTCTCGCCAATGTCCAGTCTCTTGACAACAAGGTTGATGAAATCCGAGCAAGGGTAGCATTCCAGAGGGACATCAGAGACTGTAACGTTCTTTGCTTCACGGAAACATGGCTCACTCGAGAGACGCTAACGGAATCGGTGCAGCCAGCTGGTTTCTTCACGCATCGCGCCGACAGAAACAAACATCTTTCTGGTAAGAAGAGGGGCGGGGGCATATGCCTTATGGTTAACGAGACGTGGTGTGGTCACAACAACATACAGGAACTCAAGTCCTTCTGTTCACCTGATTTAGAATTCCTCACAATAAAATGTCGACCACATTATCTACCAAGGGAATTCTCTTCGATTATAATCACAGCCGTATATATTCCCCCCCCAAGCAGACACATCGATGGCTCTGAACAAACTTTATTTGACTCTTTGCAAACTGGAAACCACATATCCTGAGGCTGCATTCATTGTAGCTGGGGATTTTAACAAGGCTAATCATAAACAAGACTCCCTAAATTGTATCAGCATATCGATTGCGCAACCAGGGCTGGTAAAACCTTGGATCATTGCTATTCTAACTTCCGCGACGCATATAAGGCCCTGCCCCGCCCTCCTTTCGGAAAAGCTGACCACGACTCCATTTTGTTGCTCCCTGCCTACAGACAGAAGCTAAAACCAAGAAGCTCCCGCGCTCAGGTCTGTTCAACGCTGGTCCGACCAATCTGATTCCACGCTCCAAGACTGCTTCCATCACATGGACTTGGATATGTTCCGCACTGTGTCCAACAACAACATTGACGAGTACGCTTATTCGGTGAGCGAGTTCATTAGAAAGTGCATTGAAGATGTCGTTCCCATAGCAACGATTAAAACATTCCCAAACCAGAAACCGTGGATTGATGGCAGCATTCGCGTGAAACTGAAATCAAATCAAATCAAATGTATTTATATAGCCCTTCGTACATCAGCTGATATCTCAAAGTGCTGTACGGAAACATGACCGAATATAAACAGTGTAGCTATTCCCTCCGCAAGGCAATCAAACAAGCTAAGCGTCAGTATAGAGACAAAGTAGAGTCGCAATTCAACGGCTCAGACACGAGGTATGTGGCAGGGTCTACAGTCAATCACGGATTACAAAAAGAAAACCAGCCCCGTCACGGACCAGGATGTCTTGCTCCCAGGCAGACTAACTTTTTTGCCCGCTTTGAGGACAATACAGTGCCACTGACACGGACCGCAACCAAAACATGCGGACTCTCCTTCACTGCAGCCGACGTGAGTAAAACATTTAAACGTGTTAACCCTCGCAAGGCTGCAGGCCCAGACGGCATCCCCAGCCGCGTCCTCAGAGCATCCGCAGACCAGGCGCAGACCAGCTGGCTGGTGTATTTACGAACATATTAAATCAATCCTTATCCCAGTCTGCTGTTCCCACATGCTTCAAGAGGGCCACCATTGTCCCTGTTCCCAAGAAAGCTAAGGTAACTGAGCTAAACGACTACCGCCCCGTAGCACTCACTTCCGTCATCATGAAGTGCTTTGAGAGACTAGTCAAGGACCATATCACCTCCACCCTACCTGACACTCTAGACCCACTCCAATTTGCTTACCGCCCAAATGGGTCCACAGACGATGCAATCTCAACCACACTGCACACTGCCCTAATCCATCTGGACAAGAGGAATACCTACGTGAGAATGCTGTTCATCGACTACAGCTCAGCATTTAACACCATAGTACCCTCCAAGCTCGAGACCCTGGGTCTCGACCCCGCCGGGCTGCCCCCAGGTGGTGAGGGTAGGTAACAACATCTCCACCCCGCTGATCCTCAACACTGGGGCCCCACAAGGGTGCGTTCTGAGCCCTCTCCTGTACTCCCTGTTCACCCACGACTGCGTGGCCACGCACACCTCCAACTCAATCATCAAGTTTGCGGACGACACTACAGTGGTAGGCTTGATTACCAACAACGACGAGACGGCCTACAGGGAGGAGGTGAGGGCCCTCGGAGTGTGGTGTCAGGAAAATAACCTCACACTCAACGTCAACAAAACTAAGGAGATGATTATGGACTTCAGGAAACAGCAGAGGGAGCAACCCCCTATCCACATCGATGGGACAGTAGTGGAGAGGGTAGTAAGTTTTAAGTTCCTCGGCGTACATATCACAGACAAACTGAATTGATCCACCTACACAGACAGCGTTGTGAAGAAGGCGCAGCAGCGCCTCTTCAACCTCAGGAGGCTGAAGAAATTCGGCTTGTCACCAAAAGCACTCGCAAACTTCTACAGATGCACAATTGAGAGCATCCTGTGGGTCTGTATCACCGCCTAGTACGGCAACTGCTCCGCCCACAACCGTAAGGCTCTCCAGAGGGTAGTGAGGTCTGCACAACGCATCACCGGGGGCAAACTACCTGCCCTCCAGGACACCTACACCACCGATGTCACAGGAAGGCCAGAAAGATCATCAAGGACAACAACCACCCGAGCCACTGCCTGTTCACCCCGCTATCATCCAGAAGGCGAGGTCAGTACAGGTGCATCAAAGGAGGGACCGAGAGACTGAAAAGAGGCTTCTATCTCAAGGCCATCAGAACTCCAGCCACTTTAATAATGGGAATTGATGGAAATTGATGTAAAATATGTCACAAGCCACTTTAAACAATGCTACTTAATATAATGTTTACATACCCTACATTACTCATGTATATGTATATACTGTACTCTATATCATCTACTGCATCTTTATGTAATACATGTATCACTAGCCACTTTAAACTATGCCACTTTGTTTACATACCCTACATTACTCATCTCATATGTATATACTGTACTCGATACCATCTACTGCATCTTGCCTATGCCGTTCTGTACCATCACTCATTCATATATCTTTATGTACATATTCTTTATCCCTTTACACTTGTGTGTATAAGGTAGTAGTTTTGGAATTGTTAGGTCAGATTACTCGTTGGTTATTACTGAATTGTCGGAACGAGAAGAACAGGCATTTCGCTACACTCGCATTAATATCTGCTAACCATGTGTATGTGACAAATACATTTGATTTGATTTAGTACTCTAGCGACGTCGGAGGGGAGGAGCAGACGTGACAATCAATAGTGAAGAAGCAACCCTGGGATGCTGGCCTTCTAGACAGAGTGGCAAAGAAAAATCAATTTCTCAGACTGGTCAATAAAAATAAAAGATTAAGATGGGCAAAAGAACAGACACTGGACAGAGGAACTCTGCCTAGAAGGTCAGCATCCCGGAGTCACCTCTTCATTGTTGAGACCTGTTTTGCTGGTACTATTTAATGAAGCTGCCAGTTGAGAACTTGAGGCGTCTCTTTCTCAAACTAGACACTAATGTACTTGTCCCCTTGCTCAGTTGTGCACCGGGGCCTCCCAATCCTCATTCTATTCTAGTTACAGCCTGTTTTCTATGTTCTGTGAAGGGAGTAGTACCCAGCGCTGTACAAGATCTTCAGTTTCTTGGCAATTTCTCGCATGGAATAGCCTTCATTTCTCAGAACAGGAACAGACTGATGAGTTTCAGAAGAAAGTTATTTGTTTCTTGCCATTTTGAGCCTGTAATCGAACCCACAAATGCTGATGCTCAACTAGTCTAAAGAAGGCCAGTTTTATTGCTTCTTTAATTAGAACAACAGTTTTCAGCTGTGCTAACATAACTGCAAAAGTTTTTTTTTTAAATGATAAACTTGGATTAGCTAACACAACGTGCCATTGGAACACAGAAGTGATGGTTGCTGATAATGGGCCTCTGTACCCCATGTAGGTATTCTATTAAAATTCAGCAGTTTCCAGCTACAATGGTATTTTCACATTTTCATTCAATAGTATTTTCAAAATTTCATTAACCATGTGTACACTGTATTTCTGATCAATTTGATGTTATTTTATTGGACAAAAATGTGCTTTTCTTTCAAAAGCAAGGACATTTCAAAGTGACCCCAAACTTCTGAACGGTAGTGTATGTTTGTGTTAATGCCTGTGTGGGCTGTATGTGTGTATATCTTGGACAGGTGTGTCAGAGAGAGAGTGTCAGGTGATGAAGAAGCTAAAGGAGGTGGTAGACAAACAGAGGGATGAGATCCGGGATAAGGACCATGAGCTGAAACTCAAGAACGAGGACCTGGAGGCGGTGAGGCTTGTCTCTTTTCATCTAGTAGCATTCCACACTCCCTGAACTACACAACAATCCCTCCTATGCTTCCTACTGTCTGTAGCCTAATGCTTCAGCACATATATGTCTTGTCTTGCCTGAGGAGGACAACAACTTCCACCAAAAATCTGGACACTGTTTCCATCAGTTCATTACAGATAAATGGGTAGGATTAAACGGACTCCTTCCTCCCCTTATAGCTTCAGCTGCAGCAGCACCGTCTGATGAAGATCAACCTGGACCTGCGACACAGGATCAGTGTGGTAGAGGCTCAGGGCAAGGCAGCGATCCAACAGAAGGCTGAGCTGGAGGCTATGTCCCAGGCGCGCCAGCAGGAGCTCGGGGCCCTGCGTCGGGAGGTGGCAAGGCTGAAGGAGGAGCGCAAAGAGTGGGAGCTGAACATGAAGAGGTCAGCCGAGGAGGAACCATCCCCCTCAAAGTCTGTGATGACAGTGCTTACACCAGTATCGGCCAAGGTAACCACAGCTACAACCCCCTACCTGATCAAGTCCATTCCATTTCTCTTTAAGACACCATTACATATCTGTACGCTTCACCTTATAGAGTTAAGATTATACCCAAATTACAGGGTTTTAAATTCCCTATTGACAAGAACACAATAACATGACATCCACCCAAGGAGGGTCAGTCAACCTTGCAGATTAGCCATTGAGTATCATTGCCACTGCTCACAAAGCCTGTCATAGCACTGTAAGTGACTGTGCTATTTCCCAAATCCAGTCCTTGGTACTAGCATCAGCAGCCTCCATCGTACACAATTCTTTTTGGGCAGAATGCAGAAGTGACCATGAATTCCTGGCACAGTGCTTTGAGTCAGAAGAGAGCCCTCCTGTCCTCTCGCTGTGTGACAAGGACCAGGAGGAGGAAGCTGATGTCCTGGACCAGAAGGAGTCCGACAGGCCCCACTTCACCCTCGAGGAGCTACGGGACGTCCTGAAGGAGAGGAACGAACTCAAAGCTCAAGTGTTCATGCTGAGAGAGGAGCTCATCTATTACAAAAGGTTACATGATAGATATGACATCTGCTGTGTGAAAAAACATTTAAAAAAATAATTACCTGGAGTTGAGGGACTAGGGATTTATCATCACTTTTTAATACCCCTTCAACTGAATCTTATGTTATTACTGTACTGAACAAAAATATAAGCGCAACATGCAATCATTTCAAAGATTTTACTGAGTTACGGTTCATATAAGGAAATCAGTCAATTGAAATCAATTAATTAGACCCTGATCTATGGATTTCACATGACTGGGAATACAGATACCTTAAAAAAAAGGTAGGGGCGTGGATCAGAAAACCAGTCACTATCTGGTGCGACTGCCATTTGCCTCATGCAGTGTGATCTCCTTTGCATTGATTTGAGCAGGCTGTTGATTGTGGACTGTTGTCCCACTCCTCTTCAATGGCTGTGCGAAGTTGCTGGATATTGGCCGGACCTGGAACATGCTGTCGTACACGTCGATCCAGAGCATCCCAAACACGCTCAACGGGTGACAGTCTGAGTATGCAGGCCATGGAAGAACTGGATCATTTTCAGCTTCCAGCAATTGTGTACAAGTCCTTGCAACATGGGGCCATGCACTGTCATGCTGAAACATGAGGTGATGGCAGTAGATGAATGGTACGACAATGGGCCCCAGTATCTCGTCACGGTATCTCTGTTGATTGAAATTGCCAATCGATTAAATGCAATTGTGTTCATTGTCCAACGTTTATGCCTGCCCAAACCATAACCCCCCCGCCACCATGGAGCACTCTGTTCACAACTTTGACATCGGCAATCTGCTCGCCAACACGATACCATACATGTGATCTGCGGTTGTGAGGCTGGTTGGACGTACTGCCAAATTCTTTAAAATGACGTTGGAGTTGGCTTATGGTAGAGAAATTAACATTGAATTATCTGGCAACATTCCTAAAGTCAGCATGCCAATTGCACAATCCCTGAACTTGACAAATCTGTGGCATTGTGTTATGTGACAAAACTGCACAATTTAAAGTGGCCTTTTATTGTCCCCAGCACAAGGTGCAGTGGTGCACCTGTGTAATGGTTATTCTGTTTAATCAGCTTCTTGATATGCCACACCTGTCAGGTGGATGGATTATCTTGGCAAAGGATAAATGCTCACTAACCGGAATGTAAACAAATTTGTGCACAAAATTTGAGAGAAAAAAGCTTATTGTGCATATGGAACATTTCTGGGACCTTTTATTTCAGCTCATGAAACATGGTAACAACACTTTACATGTCGCATTTATATTTTTGTTCAGTGCACATGTACAGTTTCAACCACTCCATAAATTTCTTGTTAACAAACTATAGTTTTGCAAGTCGGTTAGGACATCTACTTTGTGCATGACACAAGTCATTTTTTCAACAATTGTTTACAGACTATTTCACTTATAATTCACTGTATCACAATTCCAGTGGGTCAGAAGTTTACATACACTAAGTTGACTGTGCCTTTAAACAGCTTGGAAAATTACAGAAAATGATGTCATGGCTTTAGAAGCTTCTGATAGGCTAATTGACATCATATGACTCAATTGGAGGTGTACCTGTGGATGTATTTCAAGGCCAACCTTCAAACTCAGTGCCTCTTTGCTTGACATCATGGGAAAATCAAAAGAAATCAGCCAAGATCTCAGAAAAAAAATTGTAGACTTCCACAAGTCTGGTTCATCCATGGGAGCAATTTCCAAATGCCTGAAGGTACCACGTTCATCTGTACAGACAATAGTTCGCAAGTGTAAACACCATGGGACCACACAGCCATCATACCGCTCAGGAAGGAGCCACGTTCTGTCTCCTAGAGATTAACGTACTTTGGTGCGAAAAGTGCAAATCAGTCCCAGAACAACAGCAAATGACCTTGTGAAGATGCTGGAGAAAATAGGTACAAAAGTATCTATATCCACAGTAAAACAAGTCCTATATCGACATAACCTGAAAGGCCGCTCAGCAAGGAAGAAGCCACTGCTCCAAAACCACCATTAAAAAAAGCCAGACTCTGGTTTGCAACTGCACATGGGGACAAAGATCGTGCTTTTTGGAGAAATGTTCTCTGGTCTGATGAAACAAAAATGGAAATGTTTGGCCATAATGACCATCGTTATGTTTGGAAGAAAAAGGGGGACAATGACCGCCGGCATACTTCCAAAGTTGTGGCAAAATGGCTTAAGAACAACAAAGTCAAGGTATTGGAGTGGCCATCACAAAGCCCTGACCTCAATCCCATAGAAAATTTGTGGGCAGAACTGAAAAAGCGTTTGCGAGCAAGGAGGCCTACAAACCTGACTCAGTTACACCAGCTCTGTCAGGAGGAATGGGCCAAAACTCACCCAACTTATTGTGGGAAGCGTGTGGAAGGCTACCCGAAACATTTCACCCAAGTTAAACAATTTAAAGGCAATGCTACCAAATACTAATTGAGTGTATGTAAACTTCTGACCCACTGGGAATGTGATGAAAGAAATAAAAACTGAAATAAATCATTCTCTCTACTATTATTCTGACATTTCACATTCTTAAAATAAAGTGGTGATCCTAACTGACCTAAGACAGGGAATCTTTACAAGAATTAAATGTCAGGAATTGTAAAAAACTGAGTTTAAATGTAAGGTGTATGTAAACTTCTGACTTCAACTGTATATTTACTAATGATGTTGCATCCCACTATCCTTTTCATTTTTTGCATTTGTTCATAATACAAGTCCACATTCTTTAAATGAATCCCTTCTCCCTGCCTCAGTGAGGAGTTGGAGAATGAGATATACGGCATCAACTTGGATCCATCACTTCAGTCACAGCCTGCAGCCACTGAACAGCCTGACTCAGGGATCAAACGTCTGTAAGTACGGAGGCCCACTAGACCTACGCCAAAACTCCTCAGCCACCCCACTCCATCTCTCTTGATGGTATGTGCTCAGGCCACACACATATAGGTGCACAGCCTATCATTCCCACAATCTCTGACATTTTCAAACAAGGTTGTCACTAACCACGTTTCCATCTAGTTTTTATGCAAGTAAAGTCATCATGACAGCTGTGATTGAAACATGACTTTTCGGTCATAATAAATAATGGTAATGTAGACAAATAATTTGTTTCTTTCGAAATGGTGGGATCTTTTTGTGTCTGTAAAATATATTATGCAAGAAATGGCGTTGGAAATGCCTTTATGGTCCTCCCATTACGACTCGAGAAACCAGGCAGTTTATTAGGATACAGATTAAATAAATTAAGATTAACTTCACAGGGTGTTGAAAGTGCAAGGTGGTCTTGATGCTCCTTTCCAGTAAATATCGAGGTTCTTATTCTGGTGACATGATTGATGCTTGACTACCGTTTTTGACCATTTTTTTTGTATTTTTTTTAACCTTTATTTTGACAGGGAAGACATATTGAGACCTAGGTCTATTTTCCAAATGTACCCTGTATAATACAATATAAAATACACATTAAACACAAACTATACGCACTACATGACCAAAAGCACAAAAATGTACAGTTGGCATTATGCATTGGGGCAGGTAGTGTTCTCCTCTCATCGTGAACCGTGATTCATCACTCCTGAGAATGCGTTTCCACTGCTCCATAGTTCAATGGTGTCAAGCTTTACACCATTCCAGCCGACACTTGGCATTGCGCATGGTGTTCTTAGACTTGTGTCCCGGCTGCTCGGCCTTGGAAACCCATTTCAGGAAGCTCCCGACTCAGTTATTTTGCTAATGTTGCTTCCAGAGGCAGTTTGGAACTCTGTAGTGAGTGTTGCAACCGAGGACAGATTATTTTCTCATGCTACGGGCTTCACTTGTGTGGTTTAACCACTTTGCGGCTGAGCCTTTGTTGCTCTGAGATATTTCCACTTCACAATAACAACACTTACAGTTGACGGGCCGCTCTAGCAGAAATTTGACGAACTGACTGTTGGAAAGGTGGCATCCTATGATGGTTTCTCGTTGAAAGTCACTGAGCTCTTTAGTATGGGCCATTCAACTGCCAACGTTTGTCTATGGAGATTGCATGGCTGCGTGCTCGATTTTACACGAATTCACTAATTTGAAGGGGTGTCAACTAGAGGTCGACCGATTAATTGTAATGGCCGATTAATTAGGGCCGATTTCAAGTTTTCATAACAATTGGAAATCGGTATTTTTGGACACCGATTTGGCCGATTTTTCTTTTTTTTAACTAGGCAAGTCAGTTAAGAACACATTCTTATTTTCAATGACCTAGGAACAGTGTGTTAACTGCCTTGTTCAGGGACAAAACGACAGATTTTTACCTTGTCAGCTCGGGGATTCAATCTTACAACCTTACAGTTAACTAACGTTAGTCCAAAGCTCTAACCACCTGCCTCTCATTGCACTCCACGAGGAGTTTACCTGTTACGCGAATGCAGTAAGAAGCCAAGGTAAGTTGCTAGCTAGCATTAAACTTATCTTATAAAAAACAATCAATCATAATCACTAGTTAACTACACATGGTTGATGATATTACTAGTTTATCTAGCATGTCCTGCGTTGCATATAATCGATGCGGTGCGCATTCGCGGGAAAAAGGACTGTCGTTGCTCCAACGTGTACCTAACCATAACATCAATGCCTTTCTTAAAATCAAAACACAGAAGTATATATTTTTTAAACCTGCATATTTAGCTCAAATAAATCCAGGTTTAACAGGCAATATTAACCAGGTGAAATTGTGTCACTTCTCTTGCATTCATTGCACGCAGTGTCAGGGTGGCTATTTGCGATAATAATAAACGTTTTGTTTTCGAAATTATAGTTTCTGGATTCGACCATATTAAAACCTCTTGAAGCTAGGGGGCACTATTTTTATGATGACAATTATACTGGATCCGGGATGGGTGGTTCAGAGAGGTTAATGACCAAAGGCTCGTATTTCTGTGTGTTATTATGTTATAATTAAGTCTATGATTTGATATTTGATAGAGCAGTCTGACTGAGCGATGATAGGCAGCAGCCGGCTCGTAAGCATTCATTCAAACAGCACCTTCGTGCGTTTTGCCAGCAGCTCTTCGCAATGCTTCAAGCATTGGGCTGTTTATGACTTCAAGCCTATCATCTCCCGAAATTAGGCTGGTGTAACCGATGTGAAATGGTTAGCTTGTTAGTGGGGTGCGCGCTAATAGTGTTTCAAACGCCACTCGCTCTGAGACTTGGAGTAGTTGTTCTCCTTGCTCTGCATGGGTAACATGTTTCATTATTTGAGGCTAAATGGATTTTTATTGATGTATTATATTAAGTAGAAATAGGTGTTCACTTATTATTGTAATTGTTATTATTACAAATACATTTTTAAAAATCGGCCTTTTTGTCCTCCAATAATCGGTATCGCTATCTGCGTTGAAAAATCAGAATGGTCGACCTCTAGTGTCAAAATACTTTTGTATATATTGTGTAAATATATACACACACATTAGAATACACAAACACAGTCATGGTAAGCACAAATAAAACCACACAAATCACCCAGAAAAACGGTTCATAAGAATATTCTTGCTCTTATCCATAATAATCTCATCATGTAGACAAGCCTACCTGCACTATATCTGTGAGCTGTTGGCTAGAATGCACGTGCCAAGACCAGAGTAGGAACATTTTCAGTTTAACACAACAGTTTTTATGACAAAACTATCGGTAGAGTTGAAAATTGCGATGGAAACATATTGAACTTTACATTTGTATTCGGTACATGAAAATACACACTTATTTTTATCCTCAAGTTAGTTTGGTTGAAACACCACTGTTGGGAAAATGTGCATATTATCTTTATGCGGACTCTAGAATATTCACATAAAAATATTTCTAATTGGGTGGAAACCTAGCTATTAACCAGGTTTTGATCCAACCTTTTTAATGCAAGTGAAGTACATGTTGGATAAAAAAATGTTTATGACAGGCCTGATGGTCACAAATAGTCGGTAAACTTCCAAAATCTCGACAAAACAAAATACAATAGACAAGGTGGGATCTTTTTGTGTCGGTAAAATGTATTATGGGAGAAATGTCGGTGGAAACGCTTTTATGCGCCAATATTGGTATAATAACTATCATATCAAAGTAAACTTGGAGTCAAGCGATGACGTGTGGTCCTCCCACTATGAGCAGTCCGTTTATTAGGATACAGATGAGTTATTAAATTATTATGAACTTCACAGGGTAGTGAAAGTGCAAGGTGATGAGCTTGATGCTCCTTTACAATAAATATTGAGGGTCTTACTCTGGTGACATGATCATCGATGCTTGGCTGCCTTTTGTCAAATCTTGTTCTTTTGTCCATGATAATCTCCTCATGTAGGAAATACGAGCACTATCTGCGAGCTGTTGGCTAGAGCGCACGTGCCAATACCAGAGTATACACAGACTTGCTAAATAACACATATTTGTTTGAGACTCCATCAGTACAGTTGAAAATGCGATGGAAACCCATTCAACTTTTATTTTTTATTCGGTACATGGGAATTTAAACGCAAAATGTATTTATGTGCACTACATCGTCACGTAAATACTTTTATCACCAACAAGTAAATTTGATGGAAATACATGTCTGGTGGGAAAATGGTTTTTATGCGGATTTTAGAATATTCGCATGACAATCTGTCGCCAATTGGATGGAAACCTAACTTTATATATGTATGTCACTGACCAACATGTATGCGTGAGCACTAAAAAAAATAATGACAAAGTAATTTCCACAATGCTTGTTTGGGAATGTTATATTTGTAGAAGGACCAGGTTGAACGGATAAGGTTTCTGCACCATTCTGTGACTTTTTTCAACTACCATAATCATTTCTTTAAGGTCAATTACAAATAATTGTGAAGAGACGAAAAATGACCACTCCATAAATAAATAGTTTATTATTAATTATTTAAGTAGCTTACTTCGTCTAGATTGTGGCTTGCCTCCTTTGCCAACCTGGGTGCTGCAAAGAAGTCACTTTGCACCAAAACTCGGACTACTTTTTTCCCGCTTATGTCTCTTCATCTGTACTTCTTTGGACAGGATATTCACTGCAGTAATGCCGATGGTAGCAGCAGGGCTGATTGCAGATGATCCAACGTTACAGCCGATCAGACGACTTATGTCCTGTGTATGAACTTTTACATTTATTTCATCTCTTTTTGTGATGTCATTGTTGGTGAGCCAAGCACCGTCACTGTGCCAAAGCCCCTCCACGCCTGTCATCTCAAATGCAATACTTCCTTGTGATCATGTGTGCATGATGCGGGAGTATTCTTATTGGCTGATCATGTGTAGACCTTGAACCAGCTCATCATAGAAGATGCCACAATCATTAAAAATGGTCACCTCTTTTGCCAATATACTAATCCAGCAACTCACTATTACATGTACAAATCCACATATGCATGTTGTCTGAGTTAGGATTTTTTCATAGCATGGATATTCACGGTTGACAGCTCTTCATTTGTTGAATAAAGTGGAGTGACTATGTTACCCTCTGACAGGGCAAAGCTTATGCACCTCCCCAACCTTTTGTTTCGCACTTTTCCTCATGCATGCTCTCATTCTGCTTTCGTCGTCACTCTGAGAACTCAATGTTCTCACTCACTCTTCATGAATAATCTGAAGTGTAACCAATGTATTTTATTGATGTATTTTAGTAGTAGTATTGTCATGGCTAGTTTTTTTTAAAGTTTTTTTTGCATGGTGTAACCTAAATTCTTAATTTCTCTCATTGTACCTATCCAGGTTTAGCATCTTCTCTGGAGAAAAGAGGCGACCAGAGGAAGTGATTTGTTATTTGCACGCAGAGCAGGCTCAGGAGGCACTGAAGCATCCATAACCAGGGACCTACACTGAATGCACAAAATATTAGGAACACCTGCACTTTCATGACATAGACTGACCAGGTGAATCCAGGTGAAAGCTATGATCCCTTATTGATGTCACCTGTTAAATCCACTTCAATCAGTGTAGATGAAAGGGAGGAGACATGTTAAAGAAGGATTTTAAACCTTTAGATAATTGAGACATGGATTGTGTATGTGTGTCATTCAGAGGGTGAATTGGCAAGACAAAATATTTATTTGCCTTTTGAACGGGGTAGGGTAGTTAGTGTCAGGCGCATCAGTTTGAGTGTGTCAAGAACTGCAACGCTGCTGGGTTTTACCATGCTCAACAGTTTCCTGTGTGTATCAAGAATGGTCCACTGCCCCAAAGAACATCCAGCCAACTTTACAACTGTGGGAAGCACTGGAGTCAACATGGGCAAAATCCCTGTGAATGCTTGACACCCTGCAGTCCATTGAAGCTATTCAGAGGGCAATAAGGGGGTACAACTCCATATTAGGAAGGTGTTCCTAATGTTTTGTACACTGAGTGTATAATGTCCCATGCTGGTGGTCTCCAAGTAAAAACATGAAGAGCTTCATGCCAAGAGGGATTGTCAGGACAGAGTTGTCTTGTGGGGACAATGGAGAGATGGATTCAGGAGAGAATAATGTGCAATCTGAGAGAGATCCTGTGCCTTTTGAATTCATTTTTAGTTGTGCAGACTATGGTGCTTTATACTAGCAATAAGTATTAGTGTAACTTCAGAGATTGCTCACATGTTTATTTTAACTATAAAAGCAAACTTATACCAAGTCTGATGAGGCCCCAAGTAAGACAAAATATATTGAAGGCATTTTGACGTGATATAACTATCGGCCATATTGAAATTGTATTTATGTTAAGATTTTATTTTGACTATGCTGCACTTGAGTTTCCTAGTGTCTGAATAAAAATATGGCATATTGTTGACTATTTGTGATGTGAATATGTTCACCCGTTTTCAATGTATGCTCAATATTAATTGTAGACACCTAAAAATATGAAATGGCACAATTTTTTAAATATTTTTTTTATTTAACCTTTATTTAACCAGGTAGGCTAGTTGAGAATAAGTTATAATTTACAACTGCGACCTGGCCAAGATAAAGCATAGCAGTGTGAACAGACAACAACACAGAGTTACACATGTTTTAATGCCTGTCAGTTCTTGCATTAAAATGTGAGATATTTTGGCCTTGTTCAATTTGATAGTTTTATCCCTGATTTTTCAGGTGCCTCTGCAAACTTTGAGACCCCCAAAGCCCCCCGGGTTGACGGAATGTCAATCAAACTTCGAAATTCACAGTATAGTGTTGAAAATACCGGGGAAATATCACGTGCTGTTTCACCTGATAAGTGTGTCCCTACTGGATTATGCGCATGGCTTCACCTGTCGCCAGGGAAACTTTCATATTGTTTACAAGCGGCGGGGAACAGGCCATTGCTATTGGTTTATTTGTATGCCACTTATAGACTGGATACAGCAAGTCAACCATTCAAATTTAGAAAGAGGAGGGTTTATTCAGCTAGCCTACTACCGGTAACTTGAAGTGGCTACTGTAGCATGCATGGAACTTAATTTAAAGTTCACAAGTATCTTGTATGTTAAATGTCACAACGCTCGATTTGAGAAATCGGTCCCACCGTTTGAGAAAACAAAAACTTTTGTTTAATTCAGTGCGTCTTTGGAGTACGAGCAATGGAAGAATTGAGCGAGTCTTCACCCGCTTTGGCGTTCGAGAAGGAAGCATTTGAGCTGACGGTGGAAGATGTTTATGACATTTCATACGTGATTGGCAGAGATTTGCTGAAAATAAGTACTACAGGTGAGGAAGTCTCCGATTTGCAATTCAAAATTGTCCGGGTTTTGGAGATGTTTGAAACGTTAGTGAATAAGTATAACCTGTCATTGGAGGAGCTGAAAATGGAACGAGACAACTTGAAGAGTGAACTGGATAGAATCTTGAGAGAAAGTTCTGCCGGGCAGGAAGCGGTGAGTTTGATCTTTTCAAACCGGGAAACTAACTAACGTCTGTCAGGGTATGTTCAAGAATGTTGTAACGTTTCACTGGGTTGCTATACACTACTGTGCAACATACAGTTGTGGACTCCTTTTTTTTATCAATATGTTCTCAGCAAACACTAGGACCAAACAAACTGGTGGTGGACCTGAAAGATCCCAATAGACCACGCTTCACAATGCAGGAGCTGAAGGAGGTGCTTCAGGAGAGGAACCAGCTCAAGGCCCAGCTACTGGTGGCGCAAGAAGAGTTGCAACTCTACAAGAGGTAGAATACACAACCAGACTTGACCAGTTTGTTTCCCATGCAAACCGCACCACCTCACCCCAACCCACACAAAAATGTAATGTAGTGCTTTGTACTTGCAGTGGGATGCTGCCACAGGGTGAGCAAGCCATGGTAGAGGTTGACTTAGTATCTTCACCCCCTTCAAAACCTGTTCCTGACACAACAGATGAGTCTAAAGAAGAGGAACCTAACGAAGGAATGACCACCATCAGAAAGCTGTGAGCAATTAGCTTTTTTCACCACTCCACTTTGCATAATCATAGTGAAGAGCATGCAGTATGACATGGTTTATTTACACCCTGAAAACAAGTATTTCAGAGACAACCATAGTATCACACAGGAGACAACCAGGTGGTTTGTTCTCACGGTCTGTCTCTGCCCTCGTAATGACCTGCTTGTGACCGGCTGGCTGTGTTTGTGCTGATGCTGTGTGATTGGGAGAATCTGACTGAGGGGGAAAGCGAGAGCTGATACCACTTCACCAAGCCAGCTCCGCTGCAGTTGTCAGTATTGTTATTGTCGGACTTACGTGACTCAGTCAAGCCTCGGCTGACACTGCAAATTCACTCAATCCCCCGTCGCCTCCTCTAAGACTAGTAACGTCCAGGGATGTACATTGTGTTGTCAAACTATTTTCAGAGCAAGTTCTCTAAAATAAACTAATTCTTATTTCTTTTTGTAGGTTTTCATTCAGACGGAAATAAGGACAACCTATGAGAACAAGGACCTAAGACATTACTAATGATAAACCAAACATTTTTATGCACATGCTTTCTATCAATGCTTTGTATTAGATCAGTTTTTTTCAGTAATGAATGGAAATGTTTTTAACTGGAATAATTTTGCTTTTGAAACTAACTCAGTTGTCTTTTTATAGATTTAACTGTTGTCATTAATACAGGTATGGGAAAATAACTATGCTCATTAAGGTCAAATAACATGGTACAGGCCAATGATTTATCCAGTGCATTCAGAAAGTATTCAGACCCCTTACAGCCTTATTCTTAAATTGTCCCCCCAATCTACACACAATACCCCATAATGACAAAGTGGATTTTTAGAAATGTTTTCAAACGTATTCAAATGGGAATATAATTTACATAAGTATTCAGAGACTCGTTACTCAGTACTTTGTTGAAGCACCTTTGGCAGGGATTACAGCCTCGAGTCTCCCTGGGTATGATGCTACAAGCTTGGCACACCTGTATTTGGGGAGTTTCTCCCATTCTTCTCTGCAGATCCTCTCAAGCTGTTAGGTTGGATGGGAAGTGTTGCTGCACAGCTATTTTAAGGTCTCTCCAGAGATGTTCAAGTCTGGACTCTGGCTGGGCCACTCAAAGATATTCAGAGACATATCCCTAAGCCACTTCTGTGTTGTCTTGGCTGTGTGCTTAGGGTCATTGTCCTGTTGGAAGGTGCACCTTCACCCCAGTCTGAGTGCTCTGGAGCAGGGTTTTATCAAGGATCTCTGTACTTAGCTCCATTCATCTTTCCGGGGGGTGTAGAAGCCACCGCCTGCCCATTTTGGCAATCCTACACAATTGTAAAAACAAAAAATTAATTGTCCCACAGTGGTGTCATAATACCCATAAAGTCTAGCGGTCAAACAGGGAAATGGTTCCAATTGTTTTTCCACCGTTCATTTTTCTCATATGGGATTATAGAAACAGTTAAGGGGTGTGTCATGAAGGCTTACCCTGGCGTGACATTTTGTTTACCATCTAAATTGCTTTCAGGCAAGGTGACTGAAATATATTTTGTGCTATTTACTGACTCAAATGCTAATTAGCATCAAAGTAGACATCATGCAAGACTACAAATCCCTGCACGTCACAACTATAGTTAACGCCTTTGCTAACAGGTAGTGTAAATTTAACTCCAGACCATTCATAAAATTACCCATTTTAATTATTACATTTAGCTAACGGTTAATCCAGAGATTTTTACTATAATTCGTCAATCTCATCCATCTCATGGCATTTGTAGTTCTTAATGATTAGCAACTAATTAGCGTTTCATTTGTTGGGGGTAAATACAGGCAAATATTTAGATAAATCATCTTGTTTAAGAAGAGATTCACATGGTTATCAAAATGTCACGCCAGGGTATGCCTTCATGAAACACAGCTCTTCTAAAATCCCCCATGAGAAAAATGAATGGTGGAAAATCAATTGGAACCATTTCCTGGTTTGACCATTAGGCTTAATGGGTATTATGACTCATACTGTGGTACTCTATAGAAATGTGTTTGTCCAGGTTAGTTTGCCACATTTATTCTATTAAACACCAATGTCAACTTTTAAATTATGAGCAAAACAAAAATAAACTATTGAGATGACTAAACAAAAAAACAATGTTTTTCCTTAACATGTTAATTGAAATACTGATGGCTTCAAAACCTCTCAATGGTCAAAATATAGCATTAGCAATCCATGGTTTATATACATCATTGGTACAGACTCACACCTGTGTCCTCAAACAAAGGAACTGTAACAGTTCCTTTGGACACGTGGTTGAACATTGTGACGATGGAACCGTTCAAAGACCAACATTCAAGACTGGTTGCAACAGTAGCCCTAGTAGAGACAAAGACCGGACCTCCAAGGGCTTGATTCTATCTACAGTGCTAAAGAGATGCATTCAACATTAAGGCAAACGCTGCATGTCAGTTCAATTTGAAATGGCTTTTTAATTCTGAACTTCAGCGATACTGATGGAATCGAGCCCCATGACCACTATACTGCCCCAGATTCACTATACCTAGCTCATACACCTCAATCGCATCAGCATAATCTACCTTGGGGCTGAGTAGCACAGATCATGGTAATGAATCCTTCCCAAAATGATTTGTCGATTAGATAAATATATAAGCTCTTGTAGCAAATATAAAAGTGTTACCAAAATTGTTCCTTGTCCAGAAATTGCATAAAAATGTACATTTTAGGCTCGGAGTGACTGAGCATAACTATTTTACACTAGTTCACACAAGGGCTTTTAAAGTCCATTTTACCTTTCAAATAATAGAGCAGCTGTAAAAGAAAGCAGTTTAGAATGATAAAGTTCCAAATCACTTAATTTGCTACACATTTTGTAATACACTGACCTACAGGGAGGATGTTGGACTGTTACATGTCTGTGAATATTAATTGGTACATTGTCAAAAGGCCAAGCTAGCTTTTCTATTCATTGCAAAATGAGCTTCCATGCTAGCCAGATATCTGAACAGATTTGTCTATGTACACTTAATTTACTCTCAAAGAGCAACTTACTTTGTAAATTGTTCATGTATTAGGATTTCACCCATTGCAAAATATCTACATTTGAAATCAAGTATAAGCTGGTGCCCCAGAAGCCTGGAGAGCATTGACGATCATATGAAAATTGTTGCTTCAACTAGAACCATACCTAGCATTATAAATTAGAACAAATATAAAAACGGCATTAAAAAAGTAGCTAATGTTACAAATATTATTCATATCTTCTTGGAAGCACAGGCCTAAATATGTATAAAAACTACCCCCAAATCCAGCAATAAATTGATATACAGTTTTAACAAATTGATCCATGTGTCATCTTGAAGGTTGTCTTCAATATTGTTCATACTGCCTCAGTTTTGCCCAAATACATTGCTTGAAAGGGCAGATTAAAAATACACAAAATGCCCACTTAATTTGTCTCACCTGGAATGCCAAGTTGGCAGTTTAGTGCCAAGGGAATATTCAGGGTCATGAAAAAAAAGGGAAAAAACTTTAATCAAATGCACCTAGTAATTATCTTGATTACTCTGTTGGTGTAAAAACAGCACATCAGTATTTGAGCAAAGTGTCAGCCGAGATGGATTCCTTGCTGTGGTCACCAGTCATAAAGCAGCTCTTCCTCTGACTCAATGTCCCTGGAAGCCACCAGCATGAGATGTGTTATTCCATCTATGTCATGGAGTTTGGTCTGGCAGTTGCCAGTTTTACTGTGGTTTAGCAGCCTTCCCAGGCGAGTTGATTCTTTTGTAGCATCCACACCGTAAAGAGGAAATTAAATGTTTGAAAACATCAATGAGCAAGCTGATAACATCAACATTATGGCAATGCATAAGTCATAGTTAATTAATACAAATTTAAAATAAAGTTTGAGTAGATACCTTACCAGTATGTTTTGCTGAGATACTGGAAATAGTACATGTAGCAGCCAGTCCCAGGGTCTTGGGCATACAGAGCCTCTCTCTCCTTGGCATCAGCCAGATGCAACAAGTCTCCATGATACTCAATTACAAACTTTCCCTTCTTGAAATATCTGACAGCAAATACTCCTCTTCCCTTCCCCTCTATATGTTTGGCCTATTGGGGTTCAAGTACAGGTCAAATCAAATTCCAGGTTAAATGATCCATTTCAGTACAATGCTACTTTAATTTCTAAACTAACCTGCAGTCCTTCTTCAACTAAATTTTTTATCATGTAATCAAGGTGTCATTGATTACATTAAATTCTGAGCAAGAACATGTTTTTTTTAACTTGTTCTTGCATGGCACGGTTGATCTTCAAGCACAACTCACTCTGGTATTATAAACTGACCTTCAATTCAGCTTTGCTTTTTCTGGAACTCTTGTCTAATAGGATAATAATCTGTGACCTTCCTGTTTTGGGCAGCATTGCTTTCTGCTCTGGGTGAAAAGAGAACACAGTATTCCATGGCCAGATGATCTGGTGTTGCAGTGCTAGCTTGATCAAATACTGTGCTTCATTTGAACAAATATTTTACTGACATGTTTGTCAACATGACTTACTTTTTCAACTTTGACTAGCCCCCTTCTCAGTTTTGGGCTTGGTGATATTGCCATCTGGTGCAGTTGGGTTGGGGTGTGATTTTAGATCCTCCTCCTGGACATGCAGGGTAGTTGTCTCTCTGGGTACCAGTCTCCCTGCATAGAATAGTGGGGAGAGAAGCAGTGTACATCAGACTTTGTTGTATAAGCAAAACATATGGTTTCAGGAGAGGAATGCTATGGATGTCTAAATAAACAAACAATTAGCGGTGTCATAAGACATTGGTCAGTGGACATTACTGCCACAAATTATTCTGGGGGGGGGGGCACTTAACTCCGATCTGACTCAAAGGAATTAGAGGTTAAAAATATATACAATGCTCAAAAAAAAGGGAACACTTAAACAACACAATGTAACTCCAAGTCAATCACACTTCTGTGAAATCAAACTGTCCACTTAGGAAGCAACACTGATTGACAATACATTTCACATGCTGTTGTGCAAATGGAATAGACAACAGGTGGAAATTATAGGCAATTAGCAAGACACCCCCAATAAAGGAGTGGTTCTGCAGGTGGTGACCACAGACCACTTCTCAGTTCCTATGCTTCCTGGCTGATGTTTTGGTCATTTTTGAATGCTGGCGGTGCTTTCACTCTAGTGATAGAGTGATAGTATTATACACTAGTGATAGTGTATAATAATATGGAGTGCAAGCATCGCCATGGTCTTATTCAGACCAATATCGTATGATGAAAAAGAGCAGGTAGTCCAAGTAACATATTTGAATTGTCACTATTGGTGGTGGTTCAAAGGACAAATGGTGGGTTACCTTTCCCTTTATTTGATGGCTCAGTTTGAAGTGTACATTTCTCAGGCACATTTTCCTCTTGGATGACAGAACTTGAGTAGTCATGCAGAGAAGTTCTGGGTTTGCTGGGACCCCGAAGACTTTGTATAGTGACAATTACCTGCATCCTGCAACAGTAACAGATGCGACATGCACTTGTGGCTGACCATTATATGCATCCTGCAGTTTTTTTTTTTTTAGTTACATTGAATTTTTTGTATTTATTTTTCACCTTTATTTAACTAGACAAGTCAGTTAATTAGAACTTATTCAGGATCGAGCAAGGGGTTTGAAAGTAATAAGAACATTTCTGAAATTGCAGAAAGCTTAAATTCATGTCAATTTAACTACACTGTCCAATTTACAGTAGCTATTATACTGAAATACCATGCTATTGTTTGAGGAGAGTGCACAATTTAACAGTTAAACAAATATTGCACATTTGGGCAGTCTTGATACAAAACTTAAGTCTAAAACTTTGCACATACTCTGCCATCTAGTGGGCAAAAGCTAAATTGCACCTGGGCTGGAATAAATTTCAAAGATCGTACAAAAAAATACAAAACTGTGGTTGTTTTCCTCTTTTTATTATCTTGTACCAGGTCTATTGTTTTATTCTCCTACATTCCTGTCACATTTCCACAAACTTCAAAGTGTTTCTTTTCAAATGGTACCAAGAATATGCATATCCTTCCTTCAGGGCCAAAGCTACTGGTAGTTAGATATGGGCGTCATTTTAGGCGAAAATTGAAGAGGGGCGGATCCTGAAGAACAAATACTTATTTCCAATGGCGGCCAAACTCTAACAATGCTGGGCCAATTGTGCGCAGTCCTATAAGAGTTGTGATACAGCCTGGAATCAAACCAGGGTCTGTAGTGACGTCTCTAGCACTGAGATGCAGTGCGTTAGACCACTGCACCACTCGGGAGCACAACACACACTTGAATAACTTAGCTAACTGTAAAGTATTGATAACCAATTTCCAACCCATTTAATAAGTTACCCCATTCATTTCTGGTTTATTTTCCTTTGTCTACCTTTTGCCATGTCAACACTCCCACAACTATAAGTTTTGCAATGTTCACATGTGCTTTGTTGTATTTTGCTAGCGAACATCTGTATCGCTAGACACCGAATAGAAACGCCACCACCACGCCAGAATAACAAGACATGGACTTCCTGTCATTTAAAAGCTACTGCATCCCTGATTGGTTAAACGCTACTTCTAGTAGAACGTGATTGGCGTGGCGTGAAACATACTTTAGAAGCCCATCGTAAATTCACTCTGGATTGCAAGAGTGCACGCTAAACATTCGTAAATTCTGAGCGTTGTGACTTCACCACGTCAGTCAAGCACCCAAGCTAACTGGCTAACGTTGGCAAGCTACATCCAGACACAATGAGAGAACACCCCACTCTGACCATTTTACTAGACCTAGCAGAGCTGGTTAGGCTGTTTTCATGTTATCCAGAGCATTGGTGACTAACTGCTGCTGGCAACAATTTAATTACGCTCTTTATTCCTTTTTTATTATTAATGAAATTGTTGCCAGATCACAGTTACAGTACTCCTGTAGGTTCATGCTCTACAACATCCGCAGAGTACGACCCTGCCTCACACAGGAAGCGGCGCAGGTCCTAATCCAGGCACTTGTCATCTCCCGTCTGGATTACTGCAACTCGCTGTTGGCTGGGCTCCCTGCCTGTGCCATTAAACCCCTACAACTCATCCAGAACGCCGCAGCCCGTCTGGTGTTCAACCTTCCCAAGTTCTCTCACGTCACCCCGCTCCTCCGCTCTCTCCACTGGCTTCCAGTTGAAGCTCGCATCCGCTACAAGACCATGGTGCTTGCCTATGGAGCTGTGAGGGGAACGGCACCTCAGTACCTCCAGGCTCTGATCAGGCCCTACACCCAAACAAGGGCACTGCGTTCATCCACCTCTGGCCTGCTCGCCTCCCTACCACTGAGGAAGTACAGTTCCCGCTCAGCCCAGTCAAAACTGTTCGCTGCTCTGGCCCCCCAATGGTGGAACAAACTCCCTCACGACGCCAGGACAGCGGAGTCAATCACCACCTTCCGGAGACACCTGAAACCCCACCTCTTTAAGGAATACCTAGGATAGGATAAAGTAATCCTTCTCACCCCCCCCTAAAAGATTTAGATGCACTATTGTAAAGTGGCTGCTCCACTGGATGTCATAAGGTGAATGCACCAATTTGTAAGTCGCTCTGGATAAGAGCGTCTGCTAAATGACTTAAATGTAAATGTAAATGTAATGCTCTAGATGACATGAAAACAGCCTAACCAGCTCTGCCAGGTCAAGTACAATTATCAGACTGAGGTGTTCTCTCATTTGTGTCTAGAAGTAACTTGCAAGCTAGCCAACTTTAACCAGTTAGCTTGGGTGCTTGTCTGCGGTTGTCAGGTCGCTGGATTTACAAATGACCCAGACCACACTGACCAACTGGAGGCAATTTGCGAAAGCACCCTTAGGATATCCGGAGAAGGTATTTAATTTGAGTTGTCTGACCTTTGTGATAACAAAAAAAGAGATTTTGTGCATTGCAAATCTATTCGAAATCTCAGTAAGCGAGTAGGCAACATGTTTTCATTCAGTGTGTGTGTGTGTATGTATGTATGTATATATATATATGGTGGCTGACTAAATACTTTTTGCCCCACTGTGTGTATATATATATGTGTGTGTATATATATATATATATACACACTGCTCAAAAAAATAAAGGGAACACTAAAATAACACATCCTAGATCTGAATGAATTAAATATTCTTATTAAATACTTTTTTCTTTACATAGTTGAATGTGCTGACAACAAAATCACACAAAAATTATCAATGGAAATCAAATTTATCAACCCACGGAGTCACACTCAAAATTAAAGTGGAAAACCACACTACAGGCTGATCCAACTTTGATGTAATGTCCTTAAAACAAGTCAAAATGAGGCTCAGTAGTGTGTGTGGCCTCCACGTGCCTGTATGACCTCCCCACAATGCCTGGGCATGCTCCTGATGAGGTGGCGGATGGTTTTCTGAGGGATCTCCTCCCAGACCTGGACTAAAGCATTCGCCAACTCCTGGACAGTCTGTGGTGCAACGTGGCGTTGGTGGATGGAGCGAGACATGATGTCCCAGATGTGCTCAATTGGATTCAAGTCTGGGGAACGGGCGGGCCAGTCCATAGCATCAATGCCTTCCTCTTGCAGGAACTGCTGACACACTCCAGCCACATGAGGTCTAGCATTGTCTTGCATTAGGAGGAACTCAGGGCCAACCGCACCAGCATATGGTCTCACAAGGGGTCTGAGGATCTCATCTCGGTACCTAATGGCAGTCAGACTACCTCTGGCGAGCACATGGAGGGCTGTGTGACCCCCCCAAAGAAATGCCACCCCACACCATGACTGACCCAACGCCAAACCGGTCATGCTGGATGATGTTGCAGGCAGCAGAACGTTCTCCACGGCGTCTCCAGACTCTGTCACGTCTGTCACATGTGCTCAGTGTGAACCTGCTTTCATCTGTGAAGAGCACGGGGCGCCAGTGGTGAATTTGCCAATCTTGGTGTTCTCTGGCAAATGCCAAACGTCCTGCACGGTGTCCTCCTGCTCCTCCTTGCACAAAGGCGGAGGTAGCGGTCCTGCTGCTGGGTTGTTGCCCTCCTACGGCCTCCTCCACGTCTCCTGATGTACTGGCCTGTCTCCTGGTAGCGCCTCCATGCTCTGGACACTACGCTGACAGACACAGCAAACCTTCTTGCCACAGCTCGCATTGATGAGCTGCACTACCTGAGCCACTTGTGTTGGTTGTAGACTCTGTCTCATGCTACCACTAGAGTGATAGCACCGCCAGCATTCAAAAGTGACCAAAACATCAGCCAGGAAGCATAGGAACTGAGAAGTGGTCTGTGGTCACCACCTGCAGAACCACTCCTTTATTGGGGGTGTCTTGCTAATTGCCTATAATTTCCACCTGTTGTCTATTCCATTTGCACAACAGCATGTGAAATGTATTGTCAATCAGTGTTGCTTTCTAAATGGACAGTTTGATTTCACAGAAGTGTGATTGACTTGGAATTACATTGTGTTGTTTAAGTGTTCCTTTTATTTTTTTGAGCAGTGTATATACATGCAAATACGGTTTTTTTTTTTTTTTTTTACTTAACACATTTATTAAAACTGCATTGTTGGTTAGGGGTGTGTAAGTAAGAATTTCACTGCAATACCTGTTGTATTCGGCGCATGTGAATTAACATTTGATTTGAAATGTTTAAATAATTGATGTAAGAGTAGGCATAGGCTATATATTAAACCTACGGTGTTGTTATGTGTTAATAACATTTAGACTACGTTACCCAGCAGGCTATGCCTTGCATGGCTAAACATGGAGTGTTCTAGCTAAAGTATATGTTCATTAAAAGTAGTTAAACCTACGCCCCAGTTTGTCATTATATAACGAACAAACATAACATGGTGTCAGATTGGTAGTCACTATGAAGAGACAGAGATAAGAAAGGAGTAACTCTGCAAATGTCCTCGACGAAAATGGAACATTCTACCACAAGTCAAGTGACGTGAGTAGTCGAAGATGCTAGCTTGCAAGAGCGAGGACAACGAGCCGCAGCAGCGAGAGTGACAGCAGCGAGAGTGAGACTGCTTTGGAATCTGTTGACGAGCAAGTTGATGAGCAACATGCTGAAGTAAGAGAAATTGACACTGTTCCTGTTCTCCGTCATGGAAAGGCTTAGTCCTCCTACTCCTATGCAGTTAACAGGCAATTTAGCTGACAATTGGAAACGTTTCAAGCAGAGATTCAATATCTACCTAGCAGCCAGTGGTGCAGGGGGAGATGATAACAAATTGAAAGCTTCCATTTTTCTGCATGTTATTGGAGAGGATGCATTGGACATTTACAATAGCTTTCAGCAAGACGAGGCAAACTTGACATTGACTGTGCTAATGGCTAAATTTGAGGAGTACTTTGTAACAAGCCAGAACGTCACGTTTGAGAGATACACGTTTTTCTCGGGGAGTCAGTTTTGACCAGTATTTGGCTGAGCTGAACACACACTGAGCAAAACGTGTGAATTTGAAAATCTGAAAGACTCACTAGTGAAAGACAGAATAGTCTGTGGCATACTTGATAATGGACTCAAGGAGAGATTGCTGCGTGAGCAAGATATAACTTTGGATAAAGCAGTGAATGTGTCGAGCAGCTGAAACCACCAGAGCACAAGCTAAAGAGCTGTGCAGGGATGAGACGTCAGTCCATGCAATAAAAAGAGAGGAGCAATAAACACAACGCCTTAAAAAACAAAAACAAGCAAAAGAGAGAAATCAAAACACTACATGTGGAAAATGTGGATGTATCCACAAGCCCAAAAAATGCCCTGCATATGGCAAATCATGCAACAACTGTGGGGAAAAATAATAATTTCTCAAAATGCTGCAAAGCTGAGGCTACAAAGAAAAAGGTTCACACAGTCAAGGAGGAGATCGAAGAATTCTTTGTTGATTATGTGGAAATATGCAATGCAGTAAATGCTGAATGGATTGTGCCATTGACTGAATGAAACTATAATCAAATTCAAGCTTGATACTGGAGCACAGGTAAACCTGTTGTCACTGGATGACTACAAAATGCTGAAGGTGAAGAGCAAAATACACCCGGTGAAAATTAAGGTTACTCGTTATACTGGGGAGAACGTACCAGTCAAAGGTAGCTGCATAGTAAGTTTACAGCATAAAGGAAAACAGTTCAGAGCACAGCTGCTGATTGTAGAAAAGAGTGTACAGCCTATTCTAGGAATCAATGCATGTGAAAAGCTCAATTTGTTAAAAAGAGTGTATGTAGTGACATCACAGACTAAAAATGACCAAGAATCAATACTGGCTGAGTATGAGGATGTGTTTGAGGGTCTTGGATGTTTACCAGGAGAACACAACATATGTACTGTTGAGAAAATTACTCCAGTTGTGCATGCATGCAGAAAAGTTCCATTTGCACTGAGGAAAAAGTTCAAAGATGAACTCAGAAGCATGGAAAAGATTGGAAAAGTCATCACAAAAATGATTGAGCCTACAGACTGGGTAAGCTCACTGGTTATTGTGGTGAAAAAGAATGGCGATCTCAGGATATGTCTAGACCCGAGAGATCTCAACAAAGCAATCAAGAGAGAGCATTTCAAGTTGCCAACCAGAGAAGAGATAATGTCGCAGTTTGCTGGAGCAAAGTGGTTCAGTAAGCTTGATGCCTCATCAGGATTCTGGCAAATGAAGCTAGATGATGCAAGCTCAAGGCTATGCACATTCAACACACCTGAGGGCAGGTAAAGATTTCTTTGTCTACCATATGGGATTCTCTCAGCGCCAGAGGTCTACCACAAGACAATCCACATGATCTTCGAGCACATTCCAGGAGTGGAGACTATGATGGATGACATCATCGTTTGGGGGTCCAGAAAAGAAGAACACGATGCGAGAGTGAGACAAGTGCTGGACCGGACACGGAAAGTCAACCTAAAACTAAACAAGGACAAATGCGAGTTTGGTGTGAAAACACTTACCTTTGTGGGAGACGTACTTTCAGAGGACGGAGTCAAACCAGACCCGAGGACAACATCAGCCATCAACAACATGGAGTGCCCGAAAAACAAGGGACGATGTGAGACGCTTCATGGGCATGATCACCTACCTTGCAAAGTTCATACCTCAACTGTCAGCACAGTACGCTCCACTCAGATGTCTTCTGGAACAGAAAAATTAATGGGATTGGTCCCATGAAAAGGAAAACGGTTTCAAAAACCTGAAGAAGTCAATCACAGAAGAGCCAGTGCTCAGGTTCTATGATCCAGAGAAAAGCACAAGGATTTCTGCAGACGCGTCACAGTTTGGCCTGAGAGCAGTTCTTCTGCAACAGCATGACACATGGCAACCCGTCGCTTATGCGTCCAGAGCCTTGACAGTCACAGAGACAAGGTATGCACAAATAGAGAAACTACTGGCAAGCACATACGCTTGCGAAAGGTTTCACCAATACGTCTACGGGCGAGACTTCGAAGTAGAAACCGACCACAAACCATTGGTGTCAATCATGTCTAAGCCACTGAATGATTGTCCAATGAGAATCCAGAGAATGTTGATCAGACTGCAAAAGTATGATGTGAAGATGATCTATACCCCGGGAAAGTTCATGTTCGCCGCCGACACTCTTTCTCGAGCAGTCGACAAGGAGAGCTTCGTCACACAGAAAAACACAGATTTAGGCCTACGTCGACACGATCGTAGTATCACTTCCTGTGTCTTCTGAGAGAATGGAGCAGATCAAAAGAGAGACCGCAGCTGACCAAATAATGACGGAGTTGAAAGAAACAACACTGATAGGATGGCCTGCACAGAAAAACAACTGTCCAAGGGAAATACAGGATTGCAGAGCTCACTGTTGTGGATGACATAGTGTTCAAAGGCAACAAGAATGTCATTCCCATGACACTACGCAAAGAAATGCTACAGAAAATACACAAGGGCCACTTGGGTGAGGAAAAATGCAAACGACAAGCACGAGAAGTAATGCACTGGCCAAGAATAAATCAGGAAATCAGCCAGACCACTGCTTCATGTGAACTGTGTTTGACCTACAGGCCAACGCAGCAAGCAGAGCCGCTAATGCCTCATCCAGTAGCCAACAGACCCTACTACAAAGTTGGAGTTTACCTTTTTGACTGCAATGGCAAAAGTCACATTGTTGTTACCGACTACTACTCAAATTACCCTGAAGTAGCAACACTGCCAACTACCTCCAGCAAAGCTGTAATCACCTACCTGAAATCAGTCTTTGCAAGACATGGGGTTGCGTCTGAAATGTACTCGGACAATGGCCCGCAGTTCTCAAGTTCCGAATTCCGATCGTTCGCTGACTGGGGATTCCGACACAACACTTCCAGCCCCAACTACCCAGGGTCCAACGGCTTAGCAGAGTTCAGTCAAAATTGTCAACGGTCTGATGAAAAAGGCACACGATGGAAAGGAGGATTTCCTAAAAAATTTCACAACTGAGACGAAACAGAGTGGATCTAAGGCTGCAGCCATTCACTCAAGGGACTGAAGATCATCCGGAGGATCATCAGGAGGATACTGCTGAAGCGTCAAATGCTTTTAGAAATGGACAATTCAGTCAGAACACTGTCCAACTGTTTCAGGAAACACTTCAGCAGAACGACCAAAAAGGACTGTCAGAGCTTATTGAGAATTGCAAAAAATTCAAAAAAGGGGCTCCTGGACTGAATGTTTGGTTTATGTGAAAAGAAATAGGGCCACAATAGAGTATTGTTGGACAGACTATAAGTTGAAAAAATGTCTGCAGTTTGGTCTCCTACCCCGGGTGTTGTGGCCCCTAGCAGTGTATGAGGTTCCAATCTCAACAGTGGAGAAGATGGAAAGAGGAGTCACAGGCTACTTAAAGAAGTGGCTCGGAGTTCCACGATACCTTACCACCATAGGCCTCTATGGAGATGGTGTCCTCAAGCTGCCCCTCACCAGTCTAACAGAGGAATTCAAGTGTGCAAAAACCAGGCTCCAGATGACACTGAATGAATCTCGAGACCCAGTGGTGAGCAACAACGCGCCGCCGTTGGCAACTGGGCGCAAATGGAGGC
Organism: Oncorhynchus nerka; assembly: GCF_034236695.1. NCBI lineage: Eukaryota > Metazoa > Chordata > Actinopteri > Salmoniformes > Salmonidae > Oncorhynchus > Oncorhynchus nerka. The sequence continues at coordinate 73,334,023 of NC_088408.1, forward strand.
CAGGAAAAGCAGTCCAGGAGGCAACAGCAGCCCTCAGACATGCTGACATTGTGGGTCATGTTCAGCAAGGGAGAGGAGGCCTTGGGCTAACTAGCCGTGCTGCTTGGAGTAAGGCCACTGCACCAGAGCGGCGGAAGATGGTAGTGCAGGAAGTACGCCATCGGGAGGAGGCTGCAAGGTGGGCCAAGGCAGTCTCTCTTGCCAAACAGGGACAGGTGGACTCGATGGGACAGTGTGGAGAAGAGGAAGATCAGCTGGAAGGATCTGTGGGCCATGGAAGCGAGGCGGTTGAGCTTTTCCATCAGAGCAACATATGACGTCCTTCCAACACCAGTTAATCTTCTCCAATGGTATGGTGAAGATCCGGACTGTGCCCTCTGTTCCATGCCAGCCAACCTCAGGCACATTCTCACAGGGTGTAAAACAAGCCTCACCCAAGGACGCTACACTTGGCGTCACAACCAAGTCCTTAAAAACCTTGCGTCTGCCCTGGAGGACAAGCGAGCTGCCACCAACTCCCTACCACCCCCAACAGCATCACACCCCTTACGGACGACCTTTGTCCGCGAAGGGGCTAAACCACCGAAGAGCGGCTCTACACCATTAGAGCGAGACCAGCTGCGCTTGGCCCGCGACTGGAAAATGCTAGCTGACATTGGCCGGCAACTTGTGTTTCCTCCGGAGATCGCAACCACCACCCTAAGACCTGACATGGTGCTCTGGTCCCGTTCGCTCAAGAAGGTCTTCATCATTGAGCTCACAGTACCCTGGGAGGACTCAGTAGATGAGGCTTATGAGCGAAAACATCTGCGCTATGCCGATCTAGCTGCCGAAGCATGGCATCATGGCTGGAACACAGAAGTCCGACCAGTGGAGGTGGGCTGCAGAGGTTTTGTGGCAACATCTACAACCAGACTGCTTAGAGACCTGGGAATTAAGGGCCAGAGCCAGCGTTCAGCAATCAAAGCTGTATCGGAGGCAGCAGAAGGCAGCAGTCAGTGGCTCTGGATGAAGTGGAAAGACCACAGCTGGGCCCCGAAGTGAGAGGGCCAGGAGGTATGCCGTCAACAATGCTTGACTCAGGGAGGAGGACGCCCCTGCCATGCATAGTACCATGGGATGTTGGCTATCAACAACAAGGCAACTCCTATGACTAATTGGGAATGGGACGCAAGCGTAGGATTGATCACCCTGTCGCTGGCCGCCTTTGGGGAGGGTGTATAGTGTGAAAGGCCGAAACACCCTAGGAACCAAAGGTACACTACTGACGATGCGCTCCCCAAATTTCACCAGGCTCACTGTTCATGAACTCTTGGAAGTGCTTGCACAAAGGATAGTAACATCTCATCCTGTGTTCTTGGAATCATTTGTTGGACAGACTATAAGTTGAAAAAATATATACTTTTTTTTTAAGGAAAAACATTTGGGTAAAGAAATGTGTGTTATTGAAAATTGCATGTTATGAAGGTTGAGTAAACAAATGTGATGTGTAGTTACATAGAAAAGTAGTTTTCTTTTAAAGGAAAGAAGATGGGTTGTTATGCGTTAATAACATTTAGACTACGTTACCCAGCAGGCTATGCGGGAGGCAGATGGTAAAGGAATGCCTTGCATGGCTAAACATGGAGTTTTCTAGATGAAGTACATGTTCATTAGTAGTAGTTAAACCTATGCCCCAGTTTGTCATTATATAAGGAACAAACATAACACATACAATAACAATGTGTATGATTAATTAATTTTAATAATGTCCTTTATCCTTATTAGGCTATTAGCACAGGCTGCAGTAGATGTGTACATCATCAGCAGCATTATTTTTCATTCAATAAGTCATCTGAGTTTGACATTTAGGCTTTAGAAATATTGTGTTAAAACTATAACCTAATACAGTATAACGAATGGTGAAAATAAAAATTCTAAATAAAACGTGTATTATTTGGTAATTTTGTCAAAGTTATTGTTAGAAAGTCGTTTTTGGCTTTTAATAAACATGGATTTGCTATTTTGAGGATATATTCCATTGTGGGTGTCAATATAAAATGACGTCCATATTTGCCGTTGCCGCTTTTCTGTAAACAAAGTGTCTAAATTCCAACATGATTTTTCTCTCTTTAATTTGTTTCTGGAAACGTCTTACAAGCCCAATATTTAGTCTAGACTATGTTTTGTCAGGTGTAAAATTTGATATTGTAATAAATACCCGGGGAACGCCGGTGACTGTAGTTTTTCCCCCAGTTATATAGTTTATATAGGGTCAAATCCTGAGAGCTGATTTATATCCGCCATTATTAGGCAACTAATCATAGCTAAAACCCTTTCCCTGTTGTGCATCCGTAAAGGTTACAATTATGTTGTTCACTCGTCTACCTAAACAGAACACGCACATTTTATTGTCGGATTTTCTGTCAGGCTGGATGCTGTAACAATGTATATAGACAATTTATCACTTTGGCTACTTAATTCTACGCATACGGTTCCATGATTGTTTCCTCATGCCTATTGATTGATTGGGAAGTGGACGGTTCTTTGACTCTTATGACACCCAGTGTTCGCTGAACCAAACTGCATCTCATCTACAACCTACTTTAATTAGACAAACCTTGTATTTCAAGATAAAATTTACAAAAGTAATGCAGCATACCCATTGAAACAATACCTTAAATAAAAATAGAATAAAACTAGGCAAATGTTTCAGCCACTTTAAATTAATAATTAATTCCAAAACAATTTCATAATTCATATAGTATTATTACTAAAATCACCAGTAAAGATGTATTGCATGTGGCATATAGTATATTATATATAATTGTATTTTTCCCCTCCAACAGTTGAGGTTGTTCACTCTTCTTCAACAAGCATATTAACACTGCAATCTTACAGGCCAGTAGTGAATGACTATGGACCATCTTTGGGCTTTTCACAGGTAAAGACTGAAATTGCCAAATGTTCTAAATCAAATCAAATTTATTTATATAGCCCTTCGTACATCAGCTGATATCTCAAAGTGCTGTAAAGAAACCCAGCCTAAAACCCCAAACAGCAAGCAATGCAGGTGTAGAAGCACGGCGGTTAGGAAAAACTCCCTAGAAAGGCCAAAACCTAGGAAGAAACCTAGAGAGGAACCAGGCTAAGTGGGGTGGCCAGTCCTCTTCTGGCTGTGCCGGGTGGAGATTATAACAGAACATGGCCAAGATGTTCAAATGTTCATAAATGACCAGCATGGTCGAATAATAATAAGGCAGAACAGTTGAAACTGGAGCAGCAGCACGGTCAGGTGGACTGGGGACAGCAAGGAGTCATCATGTCAGGTAGTCCTGGGGCATGGTCCTAGGGCTCAGGTCCTCCGAGAAAGAGAGAGAAGGAGAGAATTAGAGAACGCACACTTAGATTCACACAGGACACCGAATAGGACAGGAGAAGTACTCCAGATATAACAAACTGACCCTAGCCCCCCGACACATAAACTACTGCAGCATAAATACTGGAGGCTGAGACAGGAGGGGTCAGGAGACATGACAACAATCATTATCTTATGTGATAGATTATACCACACATTTTAAATGCTGCGAAATTGATAAAAAAATTGCAGCACAACGCATGAGTGTCAATGCGGATTTCTGCTATAATTTCAGTTGGTGACTAACGGACATAAATCACACTTTCATTTGCAAACCATTCTTTCATTGTATCACAGAATTCAAGTGGAAGTCAAGTGCCTCAGAGTAAATATGCAGAATTGCTAGCCATTATTGAAGAGGCAAGGAGATAAGACCAATTTATTAATGGAGAGACTAAAGCAAGGTATGTACTTGCCTTTCACATTCATGTACTGTAATGCTAGAGCCTTCAAGTCCATTCACAAACGTATCTACCGTGCGGGGGGAAAGCCCAGACACTGTCTAAATGTTAATCTTCACATGTGGATAAAAACAAATTGAACACTCAACTTAATTATCATCCAAAAATAACTTAAACACATTTTTGATGTTAATGCTATGACGTGATGTCGATGCTAATGTTCAGTCCCTGGACAATAAAGTAGACGAGCTCAGGGTGAGGATCTTCTTCCAGAGAGACATCAGGGACTGTAACATACTGTTTCACGGAATCATGTCTCTCTCCAGATATACTGACTCTGTCCATACAGCCTGCAGGGTTTTCCATACATCGAGTGGACTGGAAAAAACTGAGTTTAAATGTATTTGGCTAAGGTGTATGTAAACTTCAGACTTTAACTGTATGTAAGAACTACAGCTCAGCCTTCAACACCATAGTGCCCTCAAAGCTCATCACTAAACTCAGGGCTATGGGTCTGAACCCCGCCCTGTGCAACTGGGTCCTGGACTACCTGACGGGCCAACCCCAGGGTGGTGAAGGCAGGCAACAACACCTCCGTTACGATCCTTAACACGGGGGCCCCACAAGGGTGAGTACTCATCCCCCTCCTTTACTCGATGTTAACCCATGACAGCATGGCCACGCAAGTCTCCAACTCAATCGTCAAGTTTACAAAATACAGAAGTTCCTCGGAACATCACGGACAACCTGAAATGGTCCATCCAGACAGTTTGGTGAAGAAGACATGACAGCGCCTCGTCATCCTCAGGAGGCTGAAGAAATTTGGCTTGGCCCCTAAGACCCTCACAAACTTATACAGATGCACCATTGTCGAACTGTATCACTGCCTGGTACGGCAACTGGACCGTCCGCAACAGCAAGGCTCTCCAGAGGGTGGTGCGGTCAGCCCAATGTATCACCGGAGGCACACTGCCTGCCCTTCAGGACATCTACATCACCCGTTGTCACAGGATGGCCAAGAAGATCATCAAGGATCTCAGCCACCCGAGCCACGGCCTGTTCACCCCACTACCATCTAGAAAGCGGAGACAGTACAGATGCATCAAAGCTGGGATCGAGATACTGAAAAACAGCTTTCATCTCCAGGCCATCAGTCTGTTAAATAGTCACCACTAGCCGGCCTCTGTCCAGTACCCTGCACTGAACTTTAGTCACTGTTACTAGCCGGCTACCACCCGGGACTCAACCCTGCACCTAGAGACTGTTGCCCTAGCTACATAGTGATTGGTCACTTTAATCAAATCAAATTGTATTAGTCACATGTGCCGAATACAACAGGTGTAGACTTTAGTGAAATGCTTTGTTACGAGCTCATAACCAACAATGCAGTTTAAAAAAATATGGATAAGAATAAGAAATAAAACTAACAAGTAATTAAAGAGCAGCAGTAAAATAACAATAGCGAGACTATATACAGGGGGGTACCTGTACAGAGTCAATGTGCAGGGGTTAGTTGAGGTAATATGTACATGTAGGTATAGTTATTAAAGTGACTATGCATAGATGATAACAACAGAGTATAGCAGCAGTGTAAAAGAGGAGGGGGGGGGGGGGGGTCAATGCAAATAGCCTGGATAGCTATTTGATTAGATGTTCAGGAGTCTTATGACTTGGTGCTCCGGTACCGCTTGCCGTGTGGAAGCAGAGAGCACAGTCTATGACTAGGGTGGCTGGAGTCTTTGACAATTTTTAGGGCCTTCCTCTGACACCGCCTGGTATAGAGGTCCTGGATGGCAGGAAGCTTGGTCCCAGTGATGTACTGGGCCATTCACACTACCCTCTGTAGTGCCTTGCGGTTGGAGGCCGATCAGTTGCCATACCAGGCAGTGATGCAACCCGTCAGGATGCTATCGATAGTGCAGCTGTAGAACTTTTGAGGATCTGAGGACCCATGCCAAATCTTTTCAGTCTCCTGAGAGGGAATAGGTTTTGTCGTGCCCTCTTCACGACTGTCTTGGTGTGCTTGGACCATGTTAGTTTGTTAGTGATGTGGACACCAAGGAACTTGAAGCTCTCAACCTGCTCCACTGCAGCCTCGTCGATGAGAATGGGGGCGTGCTCGGTCCTCTTTTTCCTGTAGTCCACAATCATCTCCTTTTGTCTTGATCACGTTGAGGGAGAAGTTGTTGCCATGACACCACACGGCCAGGTCTCTGACCTCCCTATAGGCTGTCTCGTCATTGTCGGTGATCAGGCCTACCACTGTTGTGTCATCTGCAAACTTGATGATGGTGTTGGAGTCATGCCTGGCATGCCTGTGCAGTCATGAGTAAACAGGGAGTATAGGAGGGGACTGAGCAAGCACCCCTGAGCGGCCCCTGTGTTGAGGATCAGCGTGGCGAATGTGTTGTTACCTACCCTTACCACCTGGGGGAGGCCCGTCAGGAAGTTCAGGATCCAGTTGCAGAGGGAGGCGTTTAGTCTCAGGGTCCTTAGCTTAGTGATGAGCTTTGAGGGCACTATGGTGTTGAACGCTGAGCTGTAGTCAATGAATAGCATTCTCACATAGGTGTTCCTTTTGTTCAGGTGGGAAAGGGCAGTGTGGATTACAATAGAGATTGCATTATCTGTGGACCTGTTGAGGCGGTATGCAAATTGGAGTGGGTCTAGGGTTTCTGGGATAATGGTGTTGTGAGCCATGACCAGCCTTTCAAAGCTCTTCATGGCTACAGACGTGAGTGCTACAGGTTGGTCGTCATTTAGGCAGGTTACCTTAGTGTCATTTAGGCAGGCACTATGGTGGTCTACATGTTGGTATTACAGACTCGGACAGGGGGTGGTTGAAAATGTCAGTGAAGACACTTGCCAGTTGGTCAGCGCATGCTTGCAGTACACGTCCTGGTAATTTGTCTGGCCTTGTGAATGTTGACTTGTTTAAAGGTCTTACTCACATCGGCTGCAGAGAGCGTGATCACACAGTCTTCCAGAACAACTGGTGCTCTCATGCATGTTTCAGTGTTATTTGTCTCGAAGCGAGCATAGAAGTAGTTTAGCTCGTCTGGTAGGCTCGTGTCACTGGGCAGCTCTCGGCCCTGCTTCCCTTTGTAGTCTGTAATGGTTTACAAGCCCTGCCACATCCGACGAGCGTCACAGCCGGTGTAGTACGATTCGATCTTAGTCCTGTATTGACGCTTTGCCTGTTTTGATGGTTCGTCGGAAGGCATTGCTGGATTTCTTATAAGCTTCTGGGTTAGAGTCCCGCTCCTTGGAAGCGGCAGCTCTAGCCTTTAGCTCCGTGCGGATGTTGCCTGTAATCCATGGCTTCTGGTTGGGGTATGTACGTACAGTCACTGTGGGGACGACGTCATCGATGCACTTATTGATGAAGCCAATAACTGTGGCGTACTCCTCAATGTCATCGGAGGAATCCCGGAACATTTTCCAGTCTGTGCTAGCAAAACAGTCCTGTAGCTTAGCATCTGCTTCATCTGACCACTTTTTTATTGATCTAGTCACTGGTGCTTCCTGCTTTAATTTGGCTTGTAAGCAGGAATCAGGAGAATAGAATTATGGTCAGATTTGCCAAATGAAGGGCAAGGGAGAGCTTTGTATGCGTCTCTGTGTGTGGAATAAAGGTGGTCCTGAGTTTTTTCCCCCCTCTGGTTGCACATGTGACATGCTGATAGAAATTTGGTAAAACTGATTTAAGTTTCCCTGCATTAAAGTCCCCGGCTACAAGGAGCTCCACCTCTGGTTGAGCGTTTTCTTGTTTGCTCATGGCAGAATACAGTTCATTCAATGCTGTCTTAGAGCCATACTCAGTCTGTGGTGGAATGTAAACAGCTACAAAAAATACAGATAAACTCTCTAAGTATATAGTGTGGTCTACAGCTGATCATGAGATTTTTTAAATGTATTTTTTATTTCACCTTTATTTAACCAGGTAGGCCAGTTGAGAACAAGTTCTCATATACAACTGCGACCTGGCCAAGATAAAGCAAAGCAGTTTGACGAAGACAAGAGAGTTACACATGGGGTAAACAAACATACAGTCAATAACACAATAGAAAAATCTATATACAGTGTGTGCAAATGTAGTAAGATTAGGGAGGTAAGGCAATAAATAGGCCATAGTGGTGAAATAATTACAAATTAGCATTAACACTGGAGTGATAGATATGCAGATGATGTGCAAGTAGAGATACTGGGGTGCAAAAGAGCAAAAAATAAATAACCATATGGGGATGAGGTAGTTGGATTGGCTATTTACAGATGGGTTGTGTTCAGGTGCAGTGATCGGTACGCTGCTCTGACAGCTGATGCTTAAAGTTAGTGAAGGAGATGTAAGTCTCCAGCTTCAGTGATTTTTGCAATTCGTTCCAGTAATTGGCAGGAGAGAACTGGAAGGAAAGGTGGCCAAAGAGGTGTTGGCTTTGGGGATGACCAGTGAAATATACCTGCTGGAGCACGTGCTATGGGTGGGTGTTGCTATGGTGACCAGTGAGCTGAGATAAGGTGGGGCTTTACCTAGCAAATACTTATAGATGATCTGGAGTCAGTGGGTTTGGCGATGAATATGAAGTGAGGGCCAGCCAACGAGAGCATACAGGTCGCAGTGGTGGGTAGTATACGGGGCTTTGGTGACAAAACGGATGGTACTGTGATAGACTACATCCAATTTGCTGAGCATTGTTGGAGGCTATTTTGTAAATGACATCGCCGACGTCAAGGATTGGTAGGATAGTCAGTTTTACCATGGTATGTTTGGCAGCATGAGTGAAGGATGCTTTGTTGCGAAATAGGAAGCCAATTCTAGGTATCATTTTGGATTGGAGATGCTTAATGTGAGTCTGGAAGGAGAGTTTACAGTCTAACCAGACACCTAGGTATTTGTAGTTGTCCACATATTCCAAGTCAGAATTGTCCAGAGTACTGATGCTGGGCGGGTGTGGGCAGCGATCGGTTAAAGAGCATGCATTTAGTTTTACTAGCATTTAAGAGCAGTTGGAGGCCACGGAAGGAGTGTTGTATGGCATTGAAGCATGTCTGGAGGTTTGTTAACACGGTCCAAAGAAGAGCCAGAAGTATACAGAATGGTGTCGTCTGCGTAGAGGTGGATCAGAGAATCACCAGCAGCAAGAGCGACATCATTGTTACATACAGAAAAAAGACTCGGTCCAATAATTGAACCCTCCGATTTGACACAATGAACTCTGAGAAGAAGTTGGTGAACCAGGCGAGGCAGTCATTTGAGAAACCAAGGCTATTGAGTCTGCCGATAAGAATTATTTTTTTATTTTACCTTTATTTAACCAGGCAAGTCAGTTAAGAACACATTCCTATTTTCAATGACGGCCTGGGAACAGTGGGTTAACTGCCTGTTCAGGGGCAGAACGACAGATTTGTACCTTGTCAGCTCGGGGGTTTGAACTCGCAACCTTCCGGTTACTAGTCCAACGCTCTAACCACTAGGCTACCCTGCCGATAAGAATGTGGTGATTGACAGAGTTGAAAGCCTTGGCCAGGTCGACGAAGACGGCTGCATAGTATTGTCTTTTATCGATGGTTGTTATGATATCGTTTAGGGCCTTGAGCGTGGCTGAGGTGCACCCATGACCAGCTCAGAAACCAGATTGCATAGCGGAGAAGGTAAGGTGGGATTCGAAATGGTCGGTGATCTGTTTGTTAACTTGGCATTCGAAGACTGTAGAAAGGCAGGGTAGGATAGATATAGGTCTGTAGCAGTTTGGGTCTAGCGTCTCTGGAAAGCATGGCCGGTCGTAGAAAAATGCGTATTGAAATTCTCGATTATCTTAGATTTATCGGTGGTGTTTCTCATTGCAGTGGGCAGCTGGCAGGAAGTGCTGTTATTCTCCATGGACTTTACAGTGTCCCAAAACTTTTGGGAATTTGTGCTACAGGATGCAAATTTGTTTGAAAAAGCTAGCCTTTGCTTTCCTAACTAACTGTATATATTTTATATAAAAGTTGCATATCGCGAGGGCTATTCGATGCCAATGCAGTATGCCACAGGATGTTTTTGTGCTCGTCAAGGGCATTCAAGTCCAGAGTGAGCCAAAGGCTATATCTGTTCTTAGTTCAAAATGTTTATTTATTTAAGATGGTGAGGAAAGCACTTTTAAAGAATAGCCAGGCATCCTCTACTGACGGGATGAGGTCAATATCTTTCCAGGATATCCGGTCCAGGTCGATTAGAAAGGCCTGCTCGCTGAAGTGTTGCCTGCGTTTGACAGTGATGAGGGGTGGTCGTTTGACCGCGGACCCATTACGGACGCAGGCAACGAGGCAGTGATCGCTGAGATCCTGGTTGAAGACAGCAGAGGTGTATTTAGAGGGCAAGTTGGTCAGGATTATATCTATGAGGGTACCCGTGTTTATGGATTTAGGGTTGTACCTGGTAGGTTCCTTGATAACTTGTGTGAGATTGAGGGCATCTAGCTTAGATTGTAAAACGGCCGGGGTGTTAAGCATACCCCAGTTTCGGTCACCTAACAGTACGAACTCTGAAGATAGATGGGGGGGCAATCAATTCACATATGGTGTCCAGGGCACAGCTGGGGGCTGAAGGGGTCTATAACAAGGTGTGGTACTGGGGGCTACAGGGCCTGGGTTAACCTCTACATCACCAGAGGAACAGAGGAGTAGGATAGGGGTACGGCTAAAGGCTATAAGAACTGGTCGTCTAGTGCGCTGGGAACAGAGAATAAAAGGAGCAGATTTCTGGGCATGGTAGAATAGATTCAGGGCATAATCTACAGGCAAGGGTATGGTAGGATATTTACTGTTAGCTGTTTTAGCATAGATTCACAGTTTGCCGTAACAGTGTTGTCTCGTGTGTTTCATAACCATGCTATTATAACAATTCAATAATGATGAGACGGAAGACAGGAATCAGTTCAACCATTTATCTAAAACGTGCTCGGTCTACAACACATACAACCCCCATGATGCTCTGCGGCACAACCCCAATACAACTTCAAGACAATGTTTTTATTTTTATTCCCTCGAGTTTCCATTAGCTTATGAACTGTCGCCGTAGTTCAAGTAAATGTGCAACGCAAAATACCTAGGTGGGTACCTGTTAAAGGTGCACAAGTATATATTTTGTATTGGTAAAATTTGTTCTCTCCAAAGGTTTCCAAAAGCGTATCACAAGCAGGGATTATTCATGTTTCTAAACATTTAAACAGAGCATCAGGACTGTAGTACACATTGGCCCGGCAGTGGCCCATATGTTTCACTGAAAATAGGGAAGGCTGTATGCCTCCTTGGGTTCTCGCGATCTAGTACTTGCTGTGTGAAATCTACTATGCACCATTGGGGTCTGTATAATTTAACGTTTCATGGACTCAAGAACTTAATTGTGTTTTTATCTTTTCTTTTTCATTTGAAGGTATCATTCACGCCAAGGGGCTTATACGTGAATGCTTGGCAGAAACCGAGAGAAATGCAAGGCTCTAACAGGCAAGGTGCAAACAAAGTTATTGGATTGGACCAACTCTCCAGACTGAAGATCAAAGACTCAAAAGACAAAGGCCTTTGGTTTTATTGGTCCAATAAAAGTATTGAGTAAAACATCATTGTTTTTTAAAACTGAGGTGGCACCTTGGGCTTCAACAAAAAAGTTACCCATGAGCTGTACTTGACAGGAATTTCCTGGTTTTGTGTGTTCCCATTGCCTAAAAATGCATTGTATGTAGCAAAGCCCCTATCATTTAGTGAAACTCATATGGATTTTATAGTGCATTGTTTGCGTCTTTGTATAGTGTACAGTGTAATAAAACTTAATTTCATTACAATTACAAAAAATACTGACATCATTCCTGTATTTTAGACTGATGACAATATTTTTTATTTTATCTTTATTTAACCAGGCAAGTCAGTTAAGAACAAATTCTTATTTTCAATGACGGCCTAGGAACAGTGGGTTAACTACCTGTTCAGGGGCAGCACGACAGAGTTGTACCTTTTCAGCTCGGGGGTTTGAACTCGCAACCTTCCGGTTACAAGTCGAATGCTCTAACCACTAGGCTACCCTGCCGCCCCGATGACAATATAATTTATTTCAATAGGTGCTCTTTATTTACAATACAGATCATGATGAGGTAGGACATATTTGTTGATCAGACTAAATGTTATGTTCATGCATACTTTTCATCCCCTGTCATCCCCTGGTTTGAAGTCTGTCATCAGTGCCTCTTTGAAAAGTCTCTTCTTCTCCAAAATCTCGTTTGCCTTTTTCCTCTTGTCTTGTTTCCTCTGTATAGACTCCTTCTTATTCTTCAGAATGTCGCTCTCTTCTCCCTTGTAGGTGACCTCAAGCTTCTCCCTCATTATCTGCCGTGCTCTTTTGCGGTTTGTTTCCACCGATCTGGTTTGATGGCACTGAATTACGAGAGAGGAGTTAGCAATAAAAATGTACAGATTAGTGCTGATGGAGCGTGAGGGAGCACCTCAGTCTTTTCAATTTGAGAATACACAGAAAATGTATTCTGATCAATTCTAAATAAATTACTTAATTACCACAAATTCCATGAAAAACAATAGAATGACAATCCAAATAAATTTGTAGTCTATAGCAGCCTAGAGGCAGGTAAATGGTGGCTTCTTCCCTGTCTTCTCTCTGGCGGGGGTGAGAATGATGAACTGTAGGCTACATGTGTGCACTGCGGAGGCCCGTTGGAGGCTTGACAACTTTGTCCAATACGATTTTTTTTATTCAGCTGTGTCTGCCTTGATGTTCATAAATCTCCACCAACCCTCTCTTGCGCAGTGGAACCCAGAACGATATGTGACCACTTGGTTCTGGTGACACCGTTCTGCCGAGGACACCCAAAACAGAGTGGCTACTGCAAAGTCCAAGAGCCTGACCACCTCTGGAGGTTGCTGTAGCCCTGCTTGGGATATTTAGCCTATATTGACTATTGGTTGAGATGCAGGGACGGTTCTACCTTGGTATGTCTGGGTGGAAAATTGAAAATGTGAATTTTGGACAAATTAGAGGTAATAATGCATTTAAGTTATAGTTTATTAAGATGCATGAATACAGCACATCAAAAGCTTGATTTTATGATTGTTTTAAAACAAATTCCCTTCAATTCTACCTAGTAATGATATGTTCACTTCTTGGTCAATTGATTTGATGATTAAATCTATGCAAATAAATTCTATGAATTGATAGTTCCTCTGTCTTATTTTATTCTGTAATAGGGTATATTGAAACCAAGTGTTCAAGCTATTTAAATGAAAGTTAATTTAGCTCTGTCCTTTAAGAACCCGAAGGGCGCTCCAATAGTTTAAAATAACTTTTGCCTACACCTAATAGTCCTAGTCATCACTTATTACATTCTTATTACAAATAGAAGATGATCACTTCTCACAATGGTGCTCGTTTAGTAGTTAGATCAATGTCTCACAAGATCACAATCTCTTCATTTGTATTTTACATAAATAACAACCCACTATAATACATTCCATAGCATAGTAGGCCTATAACATTACTGTTACACCAAAAACAACTCATTTCTAATTCGATTTTAGGATAGTTAGCTGAAGCTAAATAGTGCACCAAAGCTAAATCATGCACCAAAACTCAACAGAGCCACTAGGGAGGATATATGTTTTGATTGAAACAAAATAAAAGGCAAATATTTTTTAACATAATCTGCTCTAATTTACATAAATCCAGAGAGGACATATAAATAGGAAGGAATTGTTCCCTCATTATGGCGAGATCACAGGAACCACTTCATCAAAGAGCCCTGTGGCTGCGTTGATAACAATGCGGGGCATTTAAGCCCTGAACGATGCCTGACAGGCAGCTCCGTCTCCCAGGTTGCGTGCCACACCCAATCGCATGCAAGGAACAACGCAGCTAACTTTGCTAGTCTTGTGAGCAAGCTAGTTAGCTATGTAGTCTTGTTAGCTAGCTATCTAGCAAGTGTAGGAGAAAATTCATGACTATGGGTGATTTTCCAGTACATATATTATGCACTAATATAAGTAGTAAACAGAATGAATATAAGTTTAATTATTATATATGTGCAAGCAGAATAAAGGCTGAACTCAGGTGAATGAACAGAGCTGGGTCAACATGGAGTTAATCACTAGACATGTAAAAACAGATCTTAGGCAGAAAATGTATGCCTGTGCTGTTGTAGGCCTGAGGGAAGTCATTACCTGGTCCTGTGACTGGCTTTAGGGCATGTAGTTGTATTGTATATGTATGTCTGTGTCATTACAGGCTTGGGGAGAGCCATTGTGTAGTCCTATGAGTATAATTGGACAGACACCTGCATTATGTGTCTTATTTTTGTATCATTGCTATGGATACACAACCAATACAATCTGTAAACAAGCCAGAATTGAGACAGAAAGATAATGGTGGCGAGAGGCAGGGGTGTTAATCATCTACATAGAGGAGAGTGAACATGTGTGTTATCTGAAGGTGGAAACCTATAAGACCTGAGGTGTGTGGCAAGAGAATTTAGTTATTCTACGGAATTGCTCGGTTTAGTTACTATCAATATTTCCACGACACAAGCTAACTTGTTATCTATACTGGTTGTTAACTTGCGTAACTGGATCATATTTACAGTGGGTGAGCTCCATTCCTGACAGGCTGATCATATTCAATTTCAGCCTTTGAGGCTGATAAAACAGGATGCTGCTTTGTAGGCGGTTTCATAGTTCAGGCTCCTTGCAGGCATATTAGCTGTGAAAGTGCTTTAGAGGCAGATGCATATCTGATCCTAGGGGTGAGCTCTATTGGCAATAGCATATATCATGATGCTGCGTTGTAGGCTGTTTCATAGGTAAAGTTTCTTGCAGGCATATTAAGTGTCAGTGTGTTATAGGCTATTGAATCTTATCAGCCTGCCAGGAATAGAGCCCACCCAGTATTGATCATATACATAATGCACATAATGCTAATCTGCCTGCAATGGCCTTTACCTATGAAACAGCCTTCAGGGTAGAATCCTGACTTATCAGCCTCTGAGACGGCTATTGGATCTGATCAGCCTGTCAGGAATGGAGCACACCCACTCTGTAAATGTAAATATTATCCATAAAACAAGAAGTGTCCCTTACAATTATACACATCAGTTATGCAAGCTAATAACCAGTATATATATAAAAACCAAGACTAGCCAAGTTACAGTGCTTTCAGAAAGTATTCACACCCCTTGACTTTTTCCACAATTTGTTGTGTTACAGCCTGAATTTAAAATGGATCAAGTTTAGATTTTTTTTTGCCACTAGCCTACACACAATATCCCATAATGTCAAAGTAGGATGTCTTTTTTTTATGTTTACCAACTAATAAGAAATTAAAAGCTGAAACGTCTTGAGTCAATAAGTATTCAACCCCTTTGCAAGCCTAAATACATCCAGGAGTAAAGATCTGCTTAACAAGTCATATAATAAGTTGCATGGCTCTCACTCTGTGTGCAATAACAGTTAACATGATTTAAATTATTACTTAATCTCTCTACCCCACACATACAGATAATTGTAAGGTCCATCAGTCGAGCAGTGAATTAAAAAAAAGACAGGCAAGGTGTCACGCCTTGGTCATAGTGTTTTGTGTTTTTGGTATAGGTTTGGGTAAGCCAGGGTGTGACATGGGTTTATATGTTGTGTTTCGTATTGGGGTTTGTAGTAATTGGGATTGTGTTGATTAGGGGTGTGTCTAGTTAGACTTGGCTGCCTGAGGAGATTCCCAATCAGAGTCAGGTGCTTGTCGTTGTCTCTGATTGGGAACCGTATTTAGACAGCCTCAGTTTCGCTTTGTATTTCGTGGGTGTTTGTCCTGTCTCTGTGTTATAGTCACCAGATAGGCTGTAATTAGTTTCACGTTCCGTTTGTTGTTTTGCTTTGTATGAATTTGAGTTATTTCATGTACGTATTCTTTCATTAAAGTCATGAGTAACCTACACGCTGCATTTCGGTCCGACTCTCTTTCTACAACCGAAGAACGGCGTTACACAAGGTTTTCCAATAAAGAAAAAAAAGAAGCAGACATTGAATATCCCTTTAAGCATGAAGTTATTAATTATACTTTGGATGGTGTATCAATACACCCAGTCACTACAAAGATACAGGCGTCCTTCCAACTTTAACTCAGTTGCCGGAAAGGAAGGAAAACGCTTTGGGATTTCACCATGAGGCCAATGGTGACTTTAAAACAGTTAGTCACAGAGTTTAATGGCTGTGATAGGAGAAAACTGAGGATTGATCAACAATATTGTACTTACTCCACAATACTAACCTAACTGACAGAGTGAAAAGAATGAAGCCTGTACATAATTAGAATATTCCAAAACATGCATCCTGTTTGCAACAAGGCACTAAAGTAATACTTTATCCAGAATACAAAGTGTTATGTTTGTGGTAAATCCAATACAACACATTACGGAGTACCACTGTCTATATTTTCACACATAGTGGTGGCTGCATCATGCTATGGGTATGCTTGTAATCGTTAAAGGACTGGGGAGTTTTTCAGGATAAAAAATACAACGGAATGGAACTATGCACAGACGCATGGGTGTGATTACTCAGGTAAATTAGATATTTCTGTATTTCATTTTCAATACATTTGCAAACATTTCTAAAAACATGTTTTCATTGAGTCATTATGGGATATTGTGTGTAGATGGGTGAGAATTCAGGCTATAACAACAAAATATGGAATAAGTCAAGGGGTATGAATACTTTCTGAAGGCTCTGTAGCTGCGTTGTTGCTTACATGCAATTGGCTGTGGTCTTGGGGGTGGTATACAGCCTGGGAGACAGTGCTGCCTGTCAGTCATCATTCAGGGCTTAACTGCCACACAAGGGCTTAGCTGCCCAAGAGCTCTTAGCTAAAGGTTAGGGACATTTAGCTTTCTAACATTCTAACTTATAAACTGATGAGCTCCAAACACAAATGAAAGCATGATGTTAGCATGAAACGTACCATGCCTTAGTGTAGCAATAAATTAAAACAAATGGACAGTGGGTTCTGCCACCTCAGACATACTGTCAATCTATCATCAATCCGCCCTCTCCTATTTATAGAGTTTATCTCTTGATCGACAAAACATATTTTGAAAAGGCTACTTTTTATGTCATGATCATAAGATAAATAAGTTGTTCACTCACAAACAGTAATTCAAGAAGATTGAAATGCATAGGCTATTCCCATTAAACTGATTGAGATCAATCAAATGATTGCCATGCAGATGCAGTTAGACCCGGGAAAACAAATAATTATCATTCATGATTGACAGTGATAGTCTATTTTGAAATTAGGTATGCCTAACTTGGTGTTTTAAGGTATAAAAATATAACATTTTCTTGAGACAATATGTGTGGGCATGGGCAGACGTTGCAATTGGAGGATGCATTTCATGCATATTCTATAATAGGGCTCTCAAACCCTATTCCAAAAGAGCTATCCTGTAGGTTTTCATTTCAACCCTAATTGAGCACATCTGATTCTAATAATTAGCTGGTTCATTAAATGAATCAGGTTAGTTACAACTGGGGTTAGAGTGAAAACATACAAGACGGTAGTGCTCCAGGAACTGAGTTGGAGAGCCCTGTAATGATAGGTTATTCAATAGGCTACATCTGTCCATACAAACTTTGATAGAGGAAATTAGGACTGAATTTACATATTTTGTTGCGCTCCCTCACCTAAAAAATGAGCACTACAACACTGCTCCTAAATGGGGCACCTTGCCCACCTTTATGGGGAACCTAAAAGACCCCCATACATCATATGCATATGGAAGTATGGCCCAGGAAGGATAGATAGCCTATCAAAGCGTTTATGTATTTCGTGTTGTCCATGTGTAATATTGGTTGTCTTATGGTCATCATGAACTAAAAAAGGCTTAATGTAATATGTTAGTCACCTTAACGACAATGCCAGTTGGGATGTGCCTGAGCACCACACAGTTGCTGGTTTTGTTGGTCGCCTGACCACCAGGTCCAGACCCTCTTACAAACTGCTCGTCCAGCTCATCTTCATTTAGGACAGGGAGATCAATGTAATCTTTCTTACCGGCGGTCTGAACATGTGCCAAGCCAACGGGTGGCACAGTAAAAAGTGGAGGTCGTCCTGAGATTCCCCATGTTACCTTCCCCGTCACTTGAAAGATCAGGTTAACGAATAATCTTGACGACATTTCCCTCCTGAATTACGTGAGAGGGCTCCGTTTGCATTTACACTAAACGTGATATCTCTCTTTACACTGTTTCAATAATGCAGCAGACAAATATAGGCAAAAATATGATTGTTTACAGGTGTAAATACAAAAGAAACAATCGCTTCCTCTTCAGCCTCAGCAAATCAAGTTCACCGTTTACTTCTTCTTCGCTCCTGGATTGGTGGCTATGAAACCAACAGTGGCACACTATCGCCACCACATGGACTGAAGTATAAGGAGGACCAACACCTCAGTGAAAGCTATCATGGCTGTCTGACATGATTTCCTCTTACAATGACCTTTTAATGTATTCTAGAGCATAATCAAAAGGTAAAAATGATCTAATTGGGAAAGCAGAGTCAGACAACAATTCCTTTACCTTTTCACAATCAAATGTTTGTCTGTGGAAGTAGATGTATCACGTGTGCCGTTTATACAGTGCCTTCAGAAAGTATTCCCCTTGAGTTTACCACATGTTGTTGTTTTACACCCTGAATTTAAATTTAATTGTGAATTTATACCCCATAATGTCAAAGCGGATTTTTTTTATTCAACATTTTTACAAATTATTTATAAAAGAAAAGCTTAAATTACTTGAGTCAGTAATTATTCAATACCTTTGATATGGCAAGCCTAAATATGTTCAGGAGTAAAAATGTGCTTAACAAGTCACATAAGTTGCATGGACTCACTCTGTGTGCAATAATAGTGTTTAACATGATTTTTGAATAAATACCTCATCTCTGTACCCCAAACACACAATTATCTATAAAGTCCCTCAGTCGAGCAGTGAATTTCAAGCAGATTCAACCACAAAGCCCAGGGAGGTTTTACATTGTCTCACGGAGAAGGGGCCTATTGATTGGTAGATAGAAAAAAATAAAACCTTGAATATCCCTTTGAGCATGGTGAAGTTAATAATTACACTTTGGATGGTGAATCAATACACCCAGTCACTACAAAGATACAGGCATCTCTCATAACTCAGCTGTCGGAAAGGAAGGAAACCGCTCAGGGATTTCACCTTGAGGCCAATGGTGACTTTAAAAAAGTTAGATGTTAATGACTGTGAATAGAAGGAAGCCTGTACAGAACAAAAATATTCCAAAACATGCATCCTGTTTGCATTAAGGCATGAAAGTAAAACTGCAAAAAATGTGGCAAAGAAATGATCTTTGTATCTTTGTGTCCTGAATACAAAGTTATGTTTGGGGCATATCCAACACAATACATCACTGATGTATCTCCATATTATTATTATTATTATTTTTATTTTACCCCTTTTTCTCCCCAATTTCGTGGTATCCAATTGTTTTTGGTCTTCTTAACACAGCGCGCATCCAACGCGGAAGACAGCCGCACCAATGTGTCGGAGGAAACACAGTGCACCTGGTTAGCGCGCACTGCGCCCGGCCCGCCACAGGAGTCGCTGGTGCGCGATGAGACAAGGACATCCCTACCGGCCAAGCCCTCCCTAACCCGGACAACGTTAGGCCAATTGTGCGTCGCCCCACGGACCTCCCGGTCGTGGCCGGTTACGACAGAGCCTGGGCGCAAACCCAGTCTCTGATGGCACAGCTGGCGCTGCAGTACAGTGCCCTTAACCACTGCGCCACCCGGGAGGCTGCATCATGTTATGGGTATGCTTGTCATCGGCAAGGACTAGGGAGTTTTTTTAGGATGAAAAGAAATGGAATAGAGCTAAACACAGGCAAAATCCTAGAGGAAAGCCTGGTTCAGGCTGCATTCCAACTTTCACTGGGAGACAAATTCAATTTACAGCATGACAATAACCTGAAACTCAAGCCAAATATACACTGGAGTTGCTTACCAAGATGACATTGAATGTTCCTGAGTGGCCTAGATACAGTTTTGAAATGCTTGAAAATCTATGGCAAGACTTGAAAATGTCTGTCTAGCATTGATCAACAACCAAATGGACAGAGCTGGAATTGTAAATAAAATAAAAAAGATCCTCAAAATTGTCCATACACACAAAAAAGCGTGTTTATCTCAAATTTTGACAACAAATTTTGTTTACATTCCTGTTAGTGATCATTTCTCCTTTGCCAAGATAATCTGTAGACCTGATAGGTGTGGCATATCAAAAAGCTGATTAAAGAGCATGATCATTACACAGGTGCACCTTGTGCTGGGGACAATAAAAGGCCAATCTAAGATGTGCAGTTTTGTCACACAACACAATACTACAGATGTCTCATGTTTTGAAGGACCTTACAATTTGCATACTGACTGCAGGAATGTCCATCAGACCTGTTGCCAGAAAATTGTATGTTAATTTCTCGACCATAAGCTGCCTCCAACGTCATTTTAGAGAATTTGGCAGTACGTCCAACCGGCCTCACAACCGCAGACCACGTGTAACCATGCCAGACCAAGACCTCCACATCTGGCTTCTTCACCTTCAGGATCGTCTGACGGGGTTCTGATGAGTATTACTGTCTGTAATAAAGACCTTTTGTGGGGGAAAACGAATTCTTATTGGCTGGTCCTGGCTCCCCAGTGGGTAGGCCTATGCTCACCCATGACTGCGCCCTTGCACAGTCATGTAAAATCCATAGATTAGGGCCTAATGAATTAATTTCAAATGACTGATTTCCTTATATGAACTGTAACTCAGTAAAATCTTAGAAATTGTTGCATGTTGCATTTATATTTTTGTTTCCAACAGGACAATAACCCTAAGCACACTGCCAAGACAACGCAGAAGTCTCTGAATGTCTTTGAGTGTCCCAGCCAGAGCCCAGACTTGAACCCGATTGAGCATCTCTGGAGAGACCTGAAAATAGTGGTGCAGCGACGCTACCCATCCAACCTGACAAAGCTTCAGATGTACTGCAGAGAAGAATGGGAGAAACTCCCCAAAAACAGGTGTGCCAAACTTGTAGCATCATACCTCAGAAGACTCAAGGCTGTAATTGCTGCCAAAGGTGCTTCAACAAAGTACTGAGTAAAGGGTCAGAATATTTATCTAAATGTGATATTTCCAGTTTTTATTTTTTATACATTTGCAAAAATTTCTAAAACGTGGGAAAATGTGGAAAAAGTCAAGGGTCTGAATACTTTCCAAATGCACTGTGTTTTGTATATAGTGGTGTGTATAGCAGTAGTTATATAGGATGAGCCTTGACTAGAATACAGTATATACAGCACATATGAAGTGGGTAAAACAGTATGTAAACATTATTAAAGTGACCAGTGTTAGCTGAATATGTAGATTTCCTAGCCACCGTGCTTCTACACCTGCATGCTTGCTGTTTGGGGTTTTAGGCTGGGTTTCTGTACAGCACTTTGAGATATCAGCTGATGTACGAAGGGCTATATAAATACATTTGATTTGATTTTGATTTAGATAGGGCAGAAGTCTCTAAGGTAGAGTACCGGTGATATGCAGCTAGTAACAGTGACTAAGGTTCAGGACAGGGTACTGGGCAGAAGCCGGCAAGTAGTGACTATTTAACAGTCTTGTGGCCTGGACATAGAAGCTGTTTTTCAGTCTTTCGGTCCCAGCTTTCATGCACCTGTACTGTCTCCGCCTTCTAAATGGTAGGCGAGTGAACAGGCCGTGGCTTGGGCTGAGGGCGTCTAAGACCAATGCAATTTTCAAGGTTGATAATGGAGTACTATTCCTTTAGACACCACCAAAAGATCGGAACAGGTGATTCTCAGTTTTGTTTAGAAGGAGCTTGATTCTCCTATCTGTTGCATCCATATTATGTCACACAAGTGAGAAGGTTTCTGTGGGTCTGGCTCATAGACTGTATATATAAAGGTCTGGCTATAAACAATGCAACATGTGACTGCAAGGCCCCATCTTGTTTTAAAGCATACAACATTAAACATACACAAAGGAAAAGATCCCAGATTTCCAAATATTTCACTTTACTTTATGGTTTCTTTTGGCTTTTAAAAGGATAGTTCACCCATATTCCAAAATTACATATTTGTTTCCTTACCCTGTATGCAGTCAGAGATATATGGTCACCATCAACTGTAGGCTGGGTTTTCATGGTGCTTCCTGTAGAGCACCACTGTGGAGGTGTCATAATACCAATCAAACCAATAGTTTTTCCACCGTTCATTTTTCCCATTGGGGATTTTAAAAATACTTAAAATAAGGGCTGTGTTTTGTGTAGACTAACCGTGGTGTGACGTTTTAATAACCATGTAAATCTCTCTCGGACAAGGTGACTTTTATCAGGTGACAAGGTGACTTTTATCAGTATATTCGGCTCTATTTACTCTCAGATTCGAAAATGCGAATTAGCGTCAAACTAGACATCGTGCAAAACTACAAATCCCTGCAAGCTCCTGCATGTCATCTCTAGCTGATACCTTTGCCAACGGGTATTGTGTCAACTTAAAACTAGCTGAAGACAGTTCACATAATTGTCCATTTAAAGAACTGTAGCCTATTTATTAATTAACACTTTAGCTAACATTTGATAGTTAATCCAGAGATTCTTACTTTTGCCTCCATTCAGATCATCATGGCATTTGTAGTTCTTTATGATAGCTACATTAGAAGCTAATCAGCATTTCATTTTGGGCGGGGTAAATAAAGGTGAATATATTGATAAAAGACACCTTGTCCTAGAGAGGATTACACGGTTATCTAAACATCACACCAGGGTAAACCTACACAAAACACAGTCCTTATTTGAAGTGTTTCTAAAATTAATGCTGGAAAAATTATTGGAATCATTTCCTTGTGTGTCCTCTAGGTTTATGGGTATTTTGAATCATACTGTGGTACTCTATACCAATTGAATAGATTTTACATTATTTGAATTTAATGTTAAGCCTTATTTCACTGTCGTATGCACAACCTACATTTTTCCTTGACATCATTTGATATTTTCATAAGAATGCATCATATAGAGAGAAATAGTAATGGCATCTTTTTGTATGCAGTAACTCCGCCATGGGTCTTTGTACAAAACCTATTGGGAAACGAATGGTGTTTTTGGAGGGTTTTTGGATTAACGCCAAAAATAAGGTATATGGTAAACACAGGTTTAGGAGATGTTCTCTTATGAGATAATCTTCATCAGCTAATGTCACTTTTTGTGATTTTTTAAGCATTTATGTTATAAATAAAGCGCATAAAGAACATAAAAGCCTCATAATGCATAAAACTCACGTTAACTAACGCATAGGATCTCCTAAACCTGACTTCATTTTCCGGAGTTTTTCCCCAAACCCTATTCTTTACCCATGGGAATGGCTGAACGAACCAGAGGTAACACATTTCCGTTTGCATTTGGCCAACAGGGGGCGCATTTCATTTGGCCTGAGCGCGAGAAGGAAGCAAATTCATAGTTGTGGTTCACGTATGCAGCAAACAAGACTAGAGGCAACCCTCAGAAGCTCAGGATTGCGAGTATCTTCACCATATTGTCGCAATACTCTTGATTCAAGTGGATTTACGGACTTCGGTTTTACCGGTGTTTGAATCCAGAGCGTCTTTTTCGGTTGAGCGGTAACTGAAGTGAAGGCAACTCGCGTGTGAATTACTACTGGAAACAATAACGTTTTAGTAGACTACATGGATTTTCCGTCGGTTGTCAATACTTGACCCCGCTTTTTATCGGTTTACTACCATACAGTTTGGGGCCAACGTAGTTATTTGTTCAAGGAAATGTGAGCTCAAGAAAGATGATGACCTGAGGCTGTCCCTAATTCCTGTTTACATGAAGTAGTTCAACTATCAAAACGTCCTCAAGACAGCGGAAAGGAAACGGACTAAATTAATTGTTGGCTACATTGTAACATTTCAAGCTGGCAAGTAATGCCACTTTTTATTTTCTATGTCTGCTGAGTATCCCACAGAGGAACCAAAACGCGCTCGTGACCGAGAGGGAACGGCCAATTAACTTTGATTTTGGGTAAGTCCTAGGCAGTATTCTATTTCAGCGTGCGAGTGCGCATCCTTTTTATGCATGTGATGAGTATTGCGAGCCATCAATTTGTGATTACCATGTCGCGATGTTGCTAGGTAACTGACTTGTGTAAAGATGGTGGGTTTACTTTGGGTCACAGTGAAAAGCGCGGAACAATTTCAATAATTTCCTCCACAGACAGCAGCAATTCAAAATCCAATTGCATATGCAGTGTTCATTATTCTCTCAATAGCTCACGATCAGAGATGTCTGTCTAGTAGTAGGTGAAGGATGCGATGCAGTAGAATCATGCTTGATTCCCTTGACTTGTTACATTGTTACCACTTTCTACAATCTCTCTTTATCAGCACACAAGAGATCAACTAATGCAAGAGGGAGTTAGTCAACAACTCTGGATTTGTTGTATGCTGTTGAAAAGAGATGCATTATAACACTAAAAACAGTTCCCTATGTCTGGTTTTTGGGGATTACTTGTTGCCATTGAGTGATTTAAAAATGAGCCTGTTTGGGTAACTTTGACATTTTCGCCGATTGGGAAAGGGGGATACCTAGTCAGTTATGCAACTGAATTCCTTCAACTGAAATGTGTCTTCCGCATTTAACCCAACCCCTCTGAATGAGAGAGGTGCTGGGGGAACAGTGGGTTACCTGGCTTGCTCAGGGAACGAACGACAGCTTTTAACTTGTCAGCTTTCGGTTACTGGCCCAACGCTCTAACCACGAGTACCATGTTGCAACATACTGTATGTACCTTTCCACTGTACCTTTCTTTTCTTGAGGTATCTGCAGCTACGGATTCAGTACTGATTCATCATGCAAGTGCCCAACCCATGCTTATCTCAACAATATTGAGAGCTGTTGCAGGTTGCCCTTTGTGTTGTTCTTTTTGTCGTTTAGGTTGTAAATATTAGTCAGTTATCTTCTGACACTGGCCCATCTGAATTGCTGTGTTCATAGTTTGTCATCTTCTATTTTCACATGATGTATTTTCCAACAAGGTTTGCAGCTGAACTGTGCCTGTTGTTATACCAGGGTAGTAATGATATTGATTGGAGCAGCCACATATGGTAGTCTCTTTGAGTGATCTTGGGTTTTTCGTCCAGGTTTTGTAATGGTCTCTCGTCAGTCTTAAAAATAAAAAAATCAAACCAATAAACTCTGACTGCAGCATCACCTGCACATTTGTTCCACTTTATTTGTCTGTCAAACAAACAAATAATGAAGAGAAAGAGATAGTGTGCTGCTTGTCCATCAATGCCTCTTAATATGTGAATTCCTGACCATGTCTCTTAATGCAGCTGTCAGTTGGTCAGGTTCTGTGGGCTTCCATGGTGAGGTGCACTCCCCAGTCTACTGTAATTGAAGCCAGTGTGACTCACTCTCCAGTGCTGACAGGGGCCTGTGACCACTGCTGCCCATATGGTGGTTCTGCACTGAAGGGCAGCCCTGACGCAGTGCCACTGTTCTGGAGGGAGGCCGCACTACCACGGCACACTACCCAAGGTTGCCCCCTCTCTGTGCCACTGTACTGAAAACATTCACATTCTTTCTGCAAATGTATGCTTGTTGGGCCAAAAGGCGCAGGTTTCTCTTTAATTATTTGGTTGACAAAGTAGCTGAACCCCCCTACTGTAGCAGGTTGTGAAGACATGTGGTGCCTCCCTCTCCGGCCTGTGTAAAGGACAACATGGCATCACTCCAGCCATACACCATCAACTCACTGATATAACTATTGTCCCCCTCACACACAATGACATCAACAATACACGTCTACTGCCAGAAATAGATAAAGGGATTAAAAGTGCATAGGCTACTTTGAGGAGATGTGAGGAAACTGTTATTACACAGCTTTTTATTTTTAGGATGTTGTAAACAGTGGAATTCCTGCCTTTCAAACATGGACGACAGGCGCACTAGATTCTTAAATGGCAAGTTGTTATTTTGAGATGACTCTGTAGGTGTTGATGTGTGTTTTGTTATGTGCACAGGATCTTTGCACAGATCAATTATCCTCCATGCTGGGCTTGTGGGAACTTGTTTTGTATCCTGATTTACAGTCATTTTGACTTAATTCAGTATCCCTAAAGAGAGTGACAACAAAGCCAAATGCAATAGGAGACTTGAAATAAATAGTATGTACATTTTTTGCTGTCTGAATTGAATTAGTGGCATATCTTTGCCTTTATTTCCCCAGTGCACACCCAGATGATGCATGGACAGGTAGTTCAGCTTCTTTATACGCTGCAGATTGTTATGTTTGCGTTCCCTGTTCAAAGCACATGTCAGAGAAACTGTTATAACAGCATAAAGTGTGAAAAGGAAAGTTAGTCACTGGTTATCTTCTCACTCTCTCTCAATTTTTTCCCTGTATCATGAGGCTGAGATTACTGTGTTCCCCAACCCCTGGAGTGGTGTTTGATGATACTTCAAATAAATACAATTCCACTCAAACTATCTTTTGGTATTTGTTTCATTAGTGCACTGTTGATACAGTCCCAAAATGTTTTGCAAGCCTGCAATCAAGTAGTTTTCATGATAAAGAACTGTCAAAATACAGAAATACAGCCAGTGATGCATTTTGCGTCATACCGGCTGTATTTCTGCCCAACGTGAATGGCAAGAGCTCAGACACACATGGAAAATGAAATGACCCCGGGAATCGATAGAACATCGCTCAGAGATGCCCAAAAAACAATAACATAAAAAATGGGTGAATCTTTGCTTTAAAGGGGAGGAGGACTTGAGGTGAAGAAGATCTATTATAGCCATCAGGATAACCACTAATACCCACTGATCCAGGGAAACTCCTCACTCTCACTTGATTGTTGTGGTGTAATGGTACACATATTCATACCGAACCGTTCGTTACGGGAGCCTCAGTTTGGTCCACACTGTGAACCGGAAGGAATACATTAAAAAAAACATATTTACAAAATAAAACGGGATTTGTTATCCCGTTCATGCCCTGCCTCCAGTCCACTAGGTCTACATGGTTGTAGGCCCATGCATCTTGAGTAAATCTGCAGATTCAGGCTATTTTGTTAAAAATCTAATCAAAATGTATTTGTCACATGTGCCGAATACAACAGGTATAGATAGACCTTACAGTGAAATGCTTACTTTACAGGTCCTTAACCAACAATGGAGTTTTAAGAAAGTACAACAAAAATAAAAGTAACAAATAATTACAGGGCAGCAGTAAAATAACAATAGCGAAGCTATATACAGTGGGTACCGTTACAGAGTCAATGTGCGGGGGCCCCGGTTGGTCGAGGAGATGTTGTGACTATGCATAGATATTAACAGAGAGTAGCAGCAGCATAGAAGAGGTGGAGGGGGGCAATACAAACAGTCTGGGTAGCCATTTGATTAGATGTTCAGGAGTCTTATGGCTTGGGGGTAGAAGCTATTTAGAAGCCTCTTGGACCTAGACTTGACGCTCCGATACCGCTTGCCGTACAGAAGCAGAGAGAACAGTCTATGACTAGTTGGCTGGAGTCTTTGACAATTTTTAGGGCCTTCCTCTGACACCGCCTGGTATAGAGGTCCTGGATGGCAGGAAGCTTGGCCCGGTGATGTACTGGGCCGTACCCACTACCCTCTGTAGTGCCTTGCGGTCGGAGGCCGAGTAGTTGCCATACCAGGCAGTGATGCAATCCATCAGGATGCTCTCGATGGTGCAGCTGTAGAACCTTTTGAGGATCTGAGGACCCATGCCAAATCTTTTCAGTCTCCTGAGGGGGAATAGGTTTTGTCGTGCCCTCTTCACAACTGTGTTGGTGTGCTTGGTCCATGTTAGTTTGTTGGTGATGTGGATGCCAAGGAACTTGAAGCTCTCAATCTGCCCCACTACAGCCTCGTCGTTGAGAATGGGGGCGTGCTCAGTCCTCTTTTTCCTGTAGTCCACAATCATCTCTCGTGTTGAGGATCAGCGTGGATAATGTGTTGTTACCTACCCTTACCACCTGGGGGCGGCCCGTCAGGAAGTCCAGGATCCAGTTGCAGAGGGAGGTGTTTAGTCCCAGGGTCCTTAGCTTAGGGATGAGCTTTGAGGGCACTATGGTGTTGAACGCTGAGATCTTCAATGAATAGCATTCTCACATAGGTGTTCCTTTTGTCCAGGTGTGAAAGGGCAGTGTGGAGTGCAATAGAGATTGCATCATCTGTGGATCTGTTGGGGCGGTATGCAAATTGGAATGGGTCTAGGGTTTCTGTAATGATGGTGTTGATGTGAGCCATGACCAGCCTTTCAAAGCACTTCATGGCTACAGACGTGAGTGCTACGCATCGGTAGTCATTTAGGCAGGTTACCTTAGTGTTCTTGGGCACAGAGACTATGGTGGTCTGCTTAAAACATGTTGGTATTACAGACTCCGACAGGGAGAGGTTGAACATGTCAGTGAAGACACTTGCCAGTTGGTCAGCCCATGCTCGGAGTACACATCCTGGTAATTCATCTGGCCCTGCGGCCTTGTGAATGTTGAATGGTTTAACTCATATCGGCTACGAAGAGCGTGATCACACAATTGTCCGGAACAGCTGATGCTCTCATGCATGTTTCAGTGTTACTTGCCTCGAAGCGAGCATATAAGTAATTTAGTTCATCTGGTAGGCTCGTGTCACTGGGCAGCTCTTGGCTGTGCTTCCCTTTGTAGTCTGTAATAATTTCCAAGCCCTGCCACATCCGACGAGCGTCAGAGCCGGTGTAGTTTTATTCGATCTTAGTCCTTTATTGATGCTTTGCCTGTTTAATGGTTTGTTGGAGAGCAAAGCGGGAATTCTTATAAGCTTCCGGGTTGGAGTCCCGCTCCTTGAAAGCGGCAGCTCTAGCCTTTAGGCCAGTGTGGATGTTGCCTGTAATCCATGGCTTCTGGTTGGGGTATGTATGTACAGTCACTGTGGAGGCGACGTCATCAATGCACTTATTGATGAAGCCAATGACTGATGTGGTGTACTCTTCAATGCCATCGGAGGAATCCCGGAACATATTCCAGTCTGTGATAGCAAAACAGTCCTGTAGTTTAGCATCTGCTAAATCTGACCACTTTTTTTTGACCGAGTCACTGGTGCTTCCTGCTTTTAATTTTTTGCTTGTAAGCAGGAATCAGGAGGATAGAATTATGGTCAGATTTGCCAAATGGAGGGCGGGGGTGAGCTTTGCACATGTCTCTGTGTGTGAAATAAAGGTGGTCCAGAGTTTTTTTTCTCCCTCTGGTTGCACATTTAACATGCTGACAGAAATGAGGTAAAACTGATGTAAGTTTCCTTGCAGCGTTTTCCTTTTTGCCTATGGCGGTATACGGCTCATTGAGTGCGGTCTTAGATGTCTGTGGTGGTATGTAGACATCTAAGAAAAATACAGATGTAAACTCTCTAGGTAGAAAGTGTGGTCTACAGCTTATCATTAGATACTCTACCTCAGGCAAGCAATAGCTAGAGACTTCCTTAGATACCATGCACCAGCTGTTGTTTACAAATATTCACAGACCGCCACCCCTTGTCTCACCAGAGGCTGCTGTACTATCCTGCCGATAGAATGTTTAACTGTATGTTATTAATGTCATCGTTTAGCCACGACTCAGTGAAACATAAGATATTACAGTTTTTAATGTCCCATTGGTAGGACATACGTGGATTGTATAAATGATTGGAGACAGGCGCAGGAATTCGTAATAGGGGGGTTTAATACGCCACCCAAAATATACAACATGCCATGAAAAGGCACGGGGATGAAGCCCAAAACAAACACGTATACAAAAACACAGGGATGTAACCCAAACAAAAGAGCAAGGTTAAACCTCTAATAAATACACAGGACGAGACCCGCAATACACTACACGGGGCGAGACCCGTAATAACAAATGCACAACAATACACGGGACGAAACCCGTAATAACAAGTGCACAATACGCGCAGCACGAAAGCCGAAATAACAAAGTACAGGTACTCACAGACCAAGGACATGGGAATAAGAACTGACAAAACAATGGTGAACAAAGGGCACATATATATATATATATATACAATTACTAATCAGGGGGAATGGGAATCAGGTGTGCGTAAAGTAACAGTTCAGTAATGCCTAGAGGCCAGTGATGTAGACCTCCGGAACTGGTGCACGGAATGAGCAGCAGTACCGGGGGAATCCGTGACACCAATCTCCTTTCGCAAAATCTGTGTCTTTCTCCTGCGAATGACTGGGATGAGGGCCGCTCATAAGAGACGGTAGCAGCAGCATTATGTACAAAATAAATGACAAACAATGCGAAAAAACAAACAAAATAGCACGGTTGGTTATTAAGAGCCAATAAGACGGCAGCCATCCTCTCCGGGTCCATTATTAGATGTAACAACTAGAGCCTAGCACATTTCGAACTATCCTTTTGTGAGTTACAGAGGGCGGCAGGTAGCCTAGTGGTTAGAGTGTTGGGCCAGTAACAAAAGTTGCTGGATCGAATCCCCGAGCTGACAAGATAAAAATCTGTCATTCTGCCCCTGAACAAAGCAGTTATCCCACTGTTCCCTAGTAGGCCATCATTGTAAATAAGAATGTGTTCTTAACTGACTTGCCTAGTTAAATAAAGGTAAACTTTAATTTTTTTAAATAACTAGTTCTGTATGATGGCGAGTGATGGGGTCGATAAACCAGAATTGGAGTATCCAGTATCCTCCAGTTTTGTTCAACATTTTGGCTTCCAAGTAAATTACATTGCTGATGGACAGACAGTTGTGGGTAAAACGTTAACGGTATGTCGCCATGCTCAACGAGCTTGCCAACACCTCAAATATGTTGAAACATTTACGCCAACATCACCCCAGTATACCGGAGCAAGATGGAACTGCAAACAAACAACAACACATCATCTCCCCTCTGTATTCAAGCAGCCCTTGGCAGCTGCTTCTGACCTGTCCGAAGGATTTTCTCAAATTTGATTTGTACTTTTCATTATTTTTTATTTGTACAATATTAACCCGTTTTTCTCCCCAATTTTGTGGTATCCGATTGGTAGTTACTGTCTTGCGTTATCGCTGCAACTCCAGTACAGACTCGGGAGAGGCGAAGGTCAAGAGCTGTGCGTCCTCCGAAACACAACCCAACCAAGCCACACTGCTTCTTGACACAATGCCCACTTAACCCAGAAACCAGCCGCACCAATGTGTCTGAGGAAACACTGTACACCTGGCGACCATGTCAGCGTGCTTTGAGCCTGGCCCGCCACAGGAGTCGCGATGGGACAAGGACATCCTTGCCGGCCAAACCCTCCCCTAACCAGGTCTACGCTGGGCCAATTGTGCGCCGCCCCATGTGTCTCTGGTCGCGGCCGGCTACGACAGAGCCTGGACTCGAACCCAGAATCTCTAGTGGCACAGCTTAGACCACTGCCCAACACGGGAGGCCCTTGGCCAAAGGAATTACAAGAGCCATAGGTAGGCTATGTTTATGTTTTTTATAGTGTTTGGTTTATAGCCGGTGGTTGAGAATAGAGGGTTTCAGCACCTCGAGAAAGCTAGTGTGTAGAATAGTACTCAAATATACAAAGGAGGATATTGCATATTTCTACCTTTGTGTACCTATTTAGGATACATCACCATGAAGAGAATGACATTTATATCCATAATTAGGCATTTCTGTGTTGTATTGATCAGGGACCCAATATGAAATTCTGTGATTTTGTTACATGGTGTAAATCCACTTCGCTTACGGTAGATCAGTGATTCCCAAACTTTTTATAGTCCCGTGTACCCCTTCAAGCATACCCCCTCTAGCACCAGGGTCAGTGATAACCAGCGCACTTCTGTATGTTGTGAAAGCGTTACATGGTTGCTGCCCATATCATTGCATATTGCAGAAAATACACGAGGGGGGACAGACATGCCAAAGGAATGTCTGACAGCTTGAAAGATGTTTTGAACGCTACATTGAAAATGGTTAACTTTGTTAAAGCAAAGTTAACAAAGTTAACCATTTTCAATGTAGCGTTCAAAACGTATTTCAAGCTGTCAGACATTCCTTTGGCAGCAAGAGCCTCTCGGTGTTTGCTGCAGTGTACCCAAGTGGCATCGGGAGCATATCAGGGCACAAGGCGAGACCCAGATGCAAACACTGGAGGCAGATGGTTTGAGTCTTTGCTATTTATTATATTCAAGATGGGTAGGCAAGAGAATGGTCTTGGACAGGCAAAAATCAAAACCAGTTCAGAGTCCAGGAGGTACAGTGTGGCAGGCAGGCTTGAGGTCAGGGCAGGCAGAATGGTCAGGCAGGCGGGTACAGAGTCCAGAACAGGCAAGGGTCAAAACTGTGAGGACTAGTAAAAGAGAATAGAAAAGGCAGGAGCACAGGAAAAACATACTGGTTGACTTGGAACATACAAGACGAACTGGCACAGAGAGACAGGAAACACAAGGAAAAATACCTCAGGGATAACAAGCGACACCTGGAGGGGGTGGAGACAATAACAAGGACAGGTGAAACTGATCAGGGTGTGACAGAGCAACTGCTTGCACGCGGGTTACCACTCCACTATGTCTCCCTGTCATGGCTTTTGTGCCATCAGTACAGATACCAAAGTCCGTTTGATGTCACAAAGCTGTCCAGTACTTTAAAAATATCCTCTCCCGGTTTGCAGAAGAGGATGTCTTCCTTAATTGACCCCCCATAAACGTAACGGGCATATACCAGGAGCTGTGCCAGGCCCGCCACGTCTGTTGACTCATCCAGCTTTAACGCATAGGATTCACTGGCTTGTATGCGAAGCAGTAAGAATTTCAAAACTTCTCCTGCAATGTCACGGTTGCGTCGTGAAACAGTGTTGTTTGATGACGACATTGTCTGTATAGTTTTTTTGGGGCTTTTCCCCCCAGCATTGTCCCAGCCATATCCGTGGCAGCAGGAAGAATTAAGTCCTCCACAATAATATGGGGCTTGCCTGTCCGAGCCACTCGGTAGCTCACCATATAAGACACTAGAAGTCGACCGATTAATCGGAATGGCCGATTAATTAGGGCCGATTTCAAGTTTTCATAACAATCGGAAATCGGTATTTTTGGACACCGATTTGGCCGATAAAAAAACAAACATATATATACACATATACATAACTTGGCAAGTCAGTTAAGAACACATTCTTATTTTCAATGACGGCCTAGGAACGGTGGGTTAACTGCCTTGTTCAGGGGCAGAACCACAGACTTTTACCTTGTCAGCTCTGTGATTCAAACTTGCAACCTTACAGTTAACTAGTCCAACGCTCTAACCACCTGCCTCTCATTGCACTCCACGAGGAGCCTGCCTGTTACGCGAATGCAGTAAAAAGCCAAGGTAAGTTGCTAGCTAGCATTAAACTTATCTTATAAAAAACAATCAATCAATAAATCATAATCACTAGTTAACTACACATGGTTGATGATATTACTCGTTTATCTAGCTTGTCCTGCATTGCATATAATCAATGTGGTGCGCATTCGCGAAAAAGGACTGTCGTTGCTCCAACGTGTACCTAACCATAAACATCATTTCTTAAAATCAATACACACAAGTATATATTTTTAAACCTGCATATTTAGTTAATATTGCTTGCTAACATGAATTTATTTTAACTAGGTAAATTGTGTCACTTCTCTTGCAACAGAGTCAGGGTATATGCAGCAGTTTGGGCCGCCTGGCTCGTTGCGAACTGTGTGAAGACTATTTCTTCCTAACAAAGACAACCAACTTCGCCAAGCGGGGGATAATTTAACAAAAGAAAAAAAAAGAAAAAAGCACAATCGTTTACCTAACCATCAACACCAATGCCTTTCTTAAAATCAATACACAGAAGTATATATTTTTAAACCTGCATAGTCAGGGTAAATGCAACAGTTTGGGCCGCCTAGCTCGTTGCGAACTAATTTGCCAGAATTTTATGTAATTATGACATAACATTGAATGTTGTACAATGTAACAGCAATATTTAGACTTAGGGATACCACCCGTTAGATAAAATACGGAACGGTTCCGTATTTCACTGAAATAATAAACGTTTTGTTTTTCGAAATGATAGTTTCCGGATTCAACCATATTAATGACCTAAGGCTCGTATTTCTGTGTGTTATTATATTATAATTAAGTCTATGATTTGATATTTGATAGAGCAGTCTGACTGAGCGATGATAGGCAGCAGCAGGCTCGTAAGCATTCAAACAGCACTTTCGTGCGTTTTGCCAGCAGCTCTTCGCTGTGCTTCAAGAATTGAGCTGTTTATGACTTCAAGCCTATCAACTCCCGAGATTAAGTTGCTGTAACCGATGTGAAATGGCTAGCTAGTTAATGGGGTGCGCGCTAATAGCATTTCAAACGTCACTCGCTCTGAGACTTGGAGTAGTTGTTCCCCTGTTGGCTGTTGTCGATGTGTTCCTGGTTCGAGCCCAGGTAGGGGCGAGGATATGGACAGAAGTTATACTGTTACACTGGCAATACTAAAGTGCCTATAAGAACAACCAATAGTCAAAGGTATATGAAATACAAATTCTATAGAGAGAAATAGTGCTATAAATACTATATTAACTACAACCTAAAACCTCTTACCTTGGAATATTAAAGTCTCATGTTAAAAGGAACCACCAGCTTTCATATGTTCTCATGTTCTGAGCAAGGAACTTAAATGTTAGCTTTTTTACATGGCACATATTGCACTTTTACTTTCTTCTCCAACACTTTGTTTTTGCATTATTTAAACCAAATTGAACATGTTTCATTACTTATGAGGCTAAATGGATTTTTATTGATATTATATTAAGTCAAAATAAATGTTCATTCAGTATTGTTTTAAATGTCATTATTACAAATACATTTTTTTAAAATTTTTTTTTTTTTTTTTTTTTCGGCCGATTAATCGGTATCTGCTTTTTTTGGTCCTCCAATAATTGGTATCGCCGTTGAAAAATCATATTCGGTCGACCTCTATAAGACGCTTCTAGACCCTTCTTATTAATAGTATCTGTTGCTTTTATACATGTCTCACTACTCAAAAGTCGTCTTATTTCTCGCTCAAAAAACTCCTGTGCCTTATTTTTCAAATGGGCTTGTTTTGTTCAAAATGTCTGCACAAGAGTGAAGGTTTCCTCGAGTTGTGAGATAGTACTTTTGCACATATAACACACTGTGGCTGAGGAAAGGCACTATTCCCAATATAAGTGAACCCCAAATCAATATTCATCATATTTGCGCATCTTCGATGATCCAGCGTCCCTGTTGTTGTTCGCTTTCCCGGGTTAGGGGCAGTAGGTCTTTGGCTGCATCAGATTCACAACTGTCAGTTGGGCTAACAACAAATGTAGAATTACTGATGCCAGCATTGATGTGCTCGTGGAAGCAGAACAACTTGTGTCATCGACAGGTGCAGGAGTAGTACTGCTGGTAGTAGCAGTACTACCAGTAGAGCTGGTATGTGTCTCTATGGACGCGGGGCTTTTTTTTTTACCATATATCCATTTTTGAGTAAACTGAATGAGCATCAGCAAAGTTTGGCTACATACAGACAGTTAGTGGAATTCCCGCGAGAGAGTAATGCTTAATGTGATTGGATGTTAATTATTTGACTAGGCTACCTGTATTTGACATTGTGTTGTTATTTCGCTGAACACTAGATGGTTTAATTTCATTTTTGGCAGTGAAACGGGGCTACTCAGGTGAGAGAAAAACTGCCCCAAATGTATAGCCCCGTTGGAAAATCTAAATGGACTGTTTGAAAAGGTGAATCTGTACATAGACAAAGTCAGGTGCCACAGCGGGATCTTGCCCAGGGAGAGGAACCCCCTAGACTGCATTTTGCACATAGTCTACCTTCATTAAGACTGGGGTTTGGCCCAAGTTTGTTGAGCCTGTTGAGCTTGTTTCTCACACAGAAGATACTGTATACAGATATGTAGTGCTAGGATCCTTTCTCCCTCTGTTAGTTTTAGTCACACCCCTCAGAGACGGTCTAAACCTTAAAAACTTAAACCTTTCAAAGTCCTGTCATCACAATTTCACATTCTGTTCAGGCCCTCGTCAAAATTACAGTAGGCTAAATAAATGTTTTTTACCTTTGCTGTGTCTGATACTTTCACTCCTGATGCCGCGTTGTATTGCTGTTGCCCAGACTTTGCTGTTAAGATGTGGTTTTTTGTTTCCTGCAATCAATATTTAACATTCTAGTACATTTTGATGATGATTTAATTGGAGGTCAGAATGTGATATGTCCACGCTAAAGCTATTTATAAACTGGGCGGTTCGAGCCTGAATGCTGATTGGCTGAAAGCCGTGGTATATCACAGGTTTGACAAAAAAAGTACTTTTTTACATTGGTAACCAGTTTATAATACCAATAAGGCACATTGGGGGCTTGTGGTATATGGACAATACACCGCGGCTAAGGGCTGTATCCAGGAACTCTGCGTCGTGCATAACAACAGCCCTTAGATGTGGTATATTGGCCATATACCACACCTCCTCGTGCCTTATTGCTTAAATACACTATATACACAATATATACAAAAGTATGTGGACACCCCTTCAAATTAGCGGATTTAGCTATTTCAGCCACACCCGTTGCTGACAGGTGTATAAAATCGAGCACACAGCCATGCAATCTCCATAGACAAATATTGGCAGCAGAATGGCCTTAATGAAGAGCTCAATGACTTCCAAAGTTGCACCGTCATAGGATGCCACCTTTCCAACAAGTCCGTTGGTCAAATTTCTGCCCTACTAGAGCTGCCCTGGTCAACTGTAAGTGCTGTTATTGTGAAGTGGAAACGTCTAGAGCAGTGGTTCCCAAACTTTTTAATAGTCCCGTACCCCTTAAAATATTCATCTTCGAGCTGAGTAGCACCAGGGTCAGTGCACTCTAATGTTGTTTTTTGCCATCATTCTAAGCCTGCCACACACACACTATACAATACATTTATTAAACATAAGAATGAGTGAGTTTTTGTCACAATCCGGCTCGTGGGAAGTGACAAAGAGCTCTTATAGGACCAGGGAACAAATAATAATTATTATTATTTTGCTCTTTATTTTGCCATCTTACATATAAAGCCTTATTTGTTCATCAAAAAATGGTGAATAACTCACCACAGGTTAAATATAAGGGTGTGCTTGAAAGGATGCACATAACTCTGCAATGTTGGGTTGTATTGGAGAGAGTCTCAGTCTTAGATCAATTTCCACACACTGTCTGTGCCTGTATTTAGTTGTCATGCACCTATGTGAGAGAATCCACTCTCACATAGGTATGTGGTTGCAAAAGGCATCAGTGTCTTGACAGCGCGATTTGCCAAGGCAGGATACTCTGAGCGCAGCCCTATCTAGAAATCTGGCAGTGGCTTCTGGTTAAATTAAATTTTCACAGAACCGCTTGTTGCAATTTCCACGAGGCTCTCTTGTTCAGCTATCGGTAAGTGGACTGGAGGCAGGGCATGAAAGGGATAACGAATCCAGTTGTTTGTGTTGTCTGAATAGTTTTTTGGGCCTTTTTGGGGGGGGGGGGGGGGGCTTTTACCCCAGCATTGTCCCAGCCATATCCGCGGCAGCAGAACAACTTGTGTCGTCGACATGTGCAGGTGTAGTGCTGCTGGTAGTAGCAGTACTATCAGTAGAGCTAGTACGTGTCTCTATGGACGCGGGGCTTTTAAAAATGAGCAGGTGTCCCTATACTTTTGTTCATGTAGTGGACATCTATGTGGGATCTCCAATTTTCCCCTTGTGTACAATTAACCTTCTGTATATATTTAGTTCTATCCCGAAGACATTTTTCCATCTGATTTTTAAATCATCACACATACACACAGAAGACATTCTGAGTAATCAAGGAGTGTGATAGGAGGCCAGTAGTGAAGAGGGTTGGACTTGAGAGCTCCTTCACCCTGTGGTGCATCAAGGCCTTGGGTCACAAAATGCCTAAATTTTTCCACCGCACTGAGTGGGATTCTAGGAAGAAGGGGTTGACAGGAAGCTCAACTAGAGTGTAGATAGATAGATAGATAAATAAATAGTTTATTTAGTCACATGCACAGGGTTGCATATGTGATTGCAGGGTACAGTGGAAGCCTCTGATCTCCAACAGTGCAGGTCAAAGAGAGTGAATTAAAACAATAATACAAATAATGAAACAATAATAATCTAAAAATAAATATATACACATTTACAACTGTACCAATGATATATTGGCGGGTTGGGTGCGATGGTGCTCCTGTAGAACACTGTGTGTGTTCGTGTGTGCGTGCTCACAGGAGCTTATCAAACTTTTATATTTTCTTGTTTTGGTTCTGTCTGTAACAGTGTGCTCATGTTTTTGTCATTTCCTTTCT
The DNA here is from genome assembly GCF_034236695.1 of Oncorhynchus nerka. NCBI lineage: Eukaryota > Metazoa > Chordata > Actinopteri > Salmoniformes > Salmonidae > Oncorhynchus > Oncorhynchus nerka. Next base: position 73,372,292 of record NC_088408.1, read on the forward strand.
GGGAGCAACAAACATGAAGATCAGAAGCATGTGTGTGTAAGTGTCATGATGAACGAATGGCTTATAATAATATAATGAATGATTAACTTAAACTCATTACACACAGTAAGAGCAATATTAAGTGTAAACTAATCTGGTCAATGGTGAATAAGAGCTGTACACACACAGCTCTTATTCACCATTGACCAGATTAGTTGATACTTGCCATCAGCAATTAGGGATATGTTTGCAGAAAATTACTGCTATCTAACCTTGCAGCCACTGCCAACATATAATAAAACATCTTTAAATATTATGTGACATGATTAACCAAAACACGGGGCCCTATCATGACGATATCAACATGATAAATGTAATTATTATGCTCTTTACACAATCGATTGGTTGAAATTTTAAAATGTGAATTTTTCTATATATAGACACATCCTATGTTTGAATAACATCAACTACGCTATATGTAGGCTACTGAGCTTGTCTGATGCTTTAAGCACTGTGATTAAAAAGAGGGAGCCAGAGATCAATGTAGTCTAACCAGAATAAAAACACCTGTTCCCAACCCTCCTCCTCCTGCTGTTGTTTCCAGTAATAGGCTACACCAGCAGTCTGCAAACTTTTTCATTTGGAGTGCTAAGTTATCGTACCATTTCTACTGATCTGTGTGCCAGTGCTGATTTTTTTCATACACCCATTTTTGTGGAACAGTTTAATTTAATTTATAACAAAGTCTTCAATTCTCAAAATGAATATAATGTGGTTAATCAAAATTCTATCTTTTGAAAATTATACAAATCTGAAAGTAATTTCTATTGCCATTGCCAATATGTAAATATAGCATGCATAAAACCAACAAATAAAAACATTGCAGCCCGCAGGTAGAAAATATCCTGATACAAATAAATATCCTATCAATCACATTGGCTGTGTGGGCTGTCTGCAAGGAACTTGAAACATTGCTAGCACAAGCTTCAGTTGGTACAAACTTTCAACATTGTATAAAATATTCTGGTCCCTCAGTTTCCCACACCAGTGAGCTACAGACAGACAGTTTAGACTATTTGCGCAAGGGATAAGAAGTTCTCAGGTAGGCCTTTTTTTACGACGTTCCCAAAGATTTTTCAAATAGGTTATGTTGAGGAACTATTGTCATTTTCAATGGATGTAAAAACAGACTTTGCTTTCTTGCTGTTTGAGGTGAAGAAAAAAGTACTTTGAGAAGCTCCACCGTGATGCTGAGTTAAGACAATCAGAAATGCTATCAGATCCTCAAATTAGCACCTTTATAAGCCTACATTTGCGCGCAGGCCAGGTAGACAAGGCCTACTTCTATGCGTAATCAGGTGTGTGTCCTTACACAAGATTGACAGGAGTGCTCCAAACAAAAGACAATTAATAAATTGACAACTAATAAATGTAATGAAATAAACCCAAACTTTTTTCTCACAAGTGTAGCCTCGGGTGTGCGCTCTGCAAACAACGTATCCGTATCCACTGTTACAATGACAACGGTAAGACTGTAATAATAATATATTGAATGCATTAACAGAAATGACCTTAACCAAACAAACATTGTAGATGATAAATAATGGTAATTGAGGTAAATGTACTACTGGTGATACTGGTGTGCCGTCCCCATATTCATAAGCAGTTAATAAGATTCAGTTGATGGCCTAGTGAAAAGTCATCAACCTGAATTGTTGCTATGCTAATGTTTGAATTAGGCCACTGCTTAATGCATGCTACTTCTGTAGCTGTACGATGGGCCTACATTGCAACAAACTTGTATTAAATATCATTCCCCCCACTAAGCCTAGAACACCCGTGTCTTCTACATTACTGGTATAACTAGATTTGCATACAGGACACAAAATGAGACTCACTTCCTGGCAGTTGAGATTTTATAGACTTTTGTGGCCATGCGGTGCATGTTTTTGTTCATTTTGAAACTATATAATTAGATAGAAGATACCATGAGATCACTGAGCATAGAGCGCAGTAGATTTCACAGGGCACAGACTCAACACAAACAAGCTTACATCCTAAATGCTCATTCTTGGGGAAACTCCTTAGAAGGTATATAAGAGGTGCTTCATGTTAATTGCAACAACCTTTTATGTACATGTTATGTACTCTGTATTTGCACAACTGGTGTCAATGTGTTTGTTTACTCAGTGACCATTTACTGTCAATTTCTTCTCCTGACTTGGTTAGTCAGAGGCTATCACTGTGTAACTGAATCATTTTTGATCAACAACCCTTTCTCAGTCACCAGGTTCACATCAATAACTTACTAGGCTGTGTTCGTGTCCCTCTGTGTGTTTATGCTTGTGTGTGTAGGTCTGTGTCTTCATTTGCTTGTTGATTTGTGTGTGTGTGTGCTGGGTGTGTCTGTGTAGCCAGCAGGAGACCGGTAGACCTGGAGTGCCTCTAATTCCTCAAGTGTATTTCTGGCTTTGACATGTGGAATTTCACCCTAGCGTTCATGCAAGTTCTATTTGATACCAGTCGGAGCAAAAGATCAGTGAGAGGGGCAGGAGAGACGCAGCGTCTTGGCCTGACCAGACCAGCCTCAGAAAGCCTGCATCCTGAGCCCCACCATTTAAAAAATGTGTTTTATTTTATTGAACCTTTATTTAACTAGGCAAGTCAGTTAAGAACAAATTCTTATTGACAATGACGGCCTACCCCAGCCAAACCCGGACGACGCTGGGCCAACTCCCAATCACGGCCGGATGTGATACAGCCTGGATTCAAACTGTAGTGACGCCTCTTGCACTGAAATGCAGTGCCTTAGCCCGCAGTGCCACTCTGGAGCCTTTCCCCTACTCTCACCCCTGAAGGCTGTATTATCTCTATGGGCCAGATGATAAGATGCAGTTGAGAGTGTCTGAGATACAAAAGCATTAGTGTTGGTTGTTGTTGAACTGAGAAGGACCACTATCTCACTTTTGTCCACATTCCATACATTCCCATGGCCTTGTCGACCTTACTGGCCAAAGTCAGTGGCTCTAACAATTTTGCATGGTGCTAGTCGTAAAAAAGATTAGCTACAGGCCATGATGATGACAATACCACATGGTTATTTTCTTACCACAGTTCATTGTAAGTAATTAAAAAGTGCATTGTTCAACTGGTTAAAAAAATGTGTGATGAGTTTAATGAAAAGCTGTTGATTAGGAAGATGGACCACAGATGTGAATACTGTTTCTTCCTGTGTGCTGTTTCTATATTGTATATGAATGTTTGTATGTGACATTTGTATTAGTGCCTCTGTGTACCAGAGTCTAATACAGCAAGCCTGCTTGTTTTAATATTGAATTTCTTTTACCTCGGTTGGTCCTTGAGGTGGTTGTCTTGATGATATTTTAAATTAACCTCCATCATTTGCTCAGGTGCCAGGTCCTGAAGGGAACATTGTGTTTTTAGCACATTTACCATGCCAACCTCCCGTCTCTGTACTGGTACCCCTACCAGTGTTTCCCCTAGGATTTTTTTCAGCTGCAGTGGCAAAGATAGTGACTGATTGATCAGACTGACTGATCTAAAAATCACCTTCAAAAATCATGTTAAACACTGTTATTGCACACACAGTGAGTCCATGCAACTTATTATGTGACTTGTTAAGCAAATTTGTACTCCTTAACTTATTTAGGCTTGGAGACAGACAGACAGACAGACAGACAGACAGACAGACAGACAGACAGACAGACAGACAGACAGACAGAGACATCCCAGCTGAAAAGGTTGCAGAGGTATCTGGTGAGAATATACCTTGTTCTGTCATGTCAAGCCTGCAGTTTATCTCTCTGTAGTGTTGTTGTGCCCTAACAGGTATTTTGTTTGGGAGGTGGGGGTGCAGTAAATGAAAAAAAATGAGTATTTTTGTGTCTCAAACCATTGGTGTGTATTTTGTCTTGTCCGTCCTTGTAGAGGCATCTGTGCTTGTTTTGTGAGGTAGGTTCTTGTCAAATTTTCAGACAAATCCTTTGTGGGAGTGATGTGTGTTGTCCAATGGAGCTGTGTTATGTGGTGACATTCTAAAGGACTGGTGGGAGAGAGGTGATGAGCCCAGGGACTCAGGGGCCCACCATCTCCATCAGGGAAGTGCACAGCTATCAAAGCAGAAAAATGCAATTAGGCCTCGCTCAAACGAAGAAAAGACCTCAATCCCCTGGTAGATGCTGGATTGGCAAATCTAATCGGCAAGTGCTCTGCTCTAGTGATGCGCCGGTTGACTCATAACCTGCAGTCCCTGCGGTTATATCCGTGGGGCAAGCTGGTTTAGGGTCATGAAATATTGTGTTGATGAAGGACTGGTGGCGGGTGGGTTGAATGAAGAGAAAACAATGCATTCAAAATCCATAAATGTATCATTCTTGTGCAATTCATATCTATAGGTTACATTTAGATTTTTCTTTCATAATTTTTATCTGCCGTTAGTGCATAGCCTAGCTATGGTGCACAAAATACACACCAATTGCCAAATGCTTTTGGGAACTTGGGCAGAAAACGTTGATCCACTAAGGAAAAAAAGACAATGTCAGAGTTTGATTCATTCAGAGAAAAGCTGCGAAATGGAGAGTTGAAAATTAACCAGACCAGTAATCTAATGTTTAGGAAAGATTTTGTTGAATTGTAAAAGAGGACGATAGCAGTGGTTATATTATGTGTGATGATTGGGAAAGGGGGATACCTAGTCAGTTGTACAACTGAATGCATTCAACTGAAATGTGTCTTCCGCATTTAACCCAACCCCCTTGTCGTTATGCAAATTTGACAATAACAAGATGGGACTTAAAAATGGCACGTCAACGGAATTGTACTGTTCAGATGGGATAAATGGAATAGTAGCCTAACTGAAATCTGGACACTGACTGTAGGTCTATAGCCTCTCACATAGCCTAACTCCTGCAGAATTAAGAGTTTCTTGCAGTAAAATGATACACCAAATGTACAGTTGAAGTTGGAAGTTTACATACACCTTAGCCAAATACATTTATACTCAGTTTTTCACAATTCCTGACATTTATTCAGAGTAAAAATTCCCTGTGTTAGGATCACCACTTTATTTTAAGAATTTGAAATGTCAGAATAATAGTAGAGAATGATTTATTTCAGTTTTTTTTCTTTCATCACATTCCCAGTGGGTCAGAAGTTTACATACACTCAATTAGTATTTGGTAGCATTGCCTTTAAATTGTTTAACTTGGGTCAAATGTTTCAGGTAGCCTTCCACAAGCTTCCCACAATAAGTTGGGTGAATTTTGTCCCATTCCTCCTGACAGAGCTGGTGGAACTGAGTCAGGTTTGTAGGCCTCCTTGCTCACACACACTTTTTCAATTCTTAGGATTGAGGTCAGGGCTTTGTGTTGGCCACTCCAATACCTTGACTTTGTTGTCATTAAGGCATTTTGCCACAACTTTGGAAGTATGCTTGGGGTCATTGTCCATTTGGAAGACCCATTTGCGACCAAGCTTTAACTGATGTCTTGAGATGTTGCTTTAATATATTCATATATTTTCCATCCTCATAATGCCATCTATTTTGTGAAGTGCACCAGTCATTATGGCCAAACGGTTCTATTTTTGCTTCATCAGACCAGAGGACATTTCTCCAAAAGGTACACATCTTGTCCCCATGTGCAGTTTCAAACCGTAGTCTGGCTTTGTTATGGCAGTTTTGGAGCAGTGGCTTCTTCCTTGCTGAGCGGCCTTTCAAGTTATGTCGATATAGGACTCGTTTTACTGTGGATATAGATACTTTTGTACCTGTTTCCTCCAGCATCTTCACAAGGTCCTTTGCTGTTGTTCTGGGATTGATTTGCACTTTTCGCACCAAAGTACGTTCATCTCTAGGAGACAGAACGCGTCTCCTTCCTGAGCGGTATGACGGCTGTGTGGTCCCATGGTGTTTATACTTGCGTGCTATTGTTTGTACAGGTGAACGTGGTACCTTCGGGCGTTTGGAAATTGCTCCCATGGATGAACCAGTCTTGTGGAGGTCTACAATTTTTTTTCTGAGATCTTGGCTGATTTCTTTTGATGTTCCCATGATGTCAAGCAAAGAGGCACTGCGTTTGAAGGTAGGCCTTGAAATAAATCCACAGGTACAGCTCCAATTGACTCAAATGATGTCAATTAGCTTATCAGAAGCTTCTAAAGCCATTACATAATTTTCTGGAATTTTCCAAGCTGTTTAAAGGCACAGTCAACTTAGTGTATGTAAACTTCTGACCCACTGGAATTGTGATACAGTGAATTATAAGTGAAATAATCTGTCTGTAAACAATTGTTTATTTTAGCATCTTGAGAGAGTGAATGCACAGTTAGGAACCTTCTGTAATGTTTCTATCTTTACCAGCATCATAAAAGCTGATAGTATTTCAACCACATTAAACACTATTCTGTGGTCCTCTTTTGCCTAGTCCTGTGTCACCTGAGAGTGTTTGTTTGTGAAACTTTTAGTTACTGTGAACCTTAACTTTGCTGAATATTTTAATATTTTTTTATATTTGTATATTGGATTTTCTTTTAATAAATGACGTGTCCCTCTCTCTTTGTATATGCCTGACTGTATGTACAGTGCTTTCAGAATGTATTCACACCACTTAACTTTTTCTACATTTTGTTGTTACAGCCTGATTTTAAAAAATACCCCATAATTTCAAAGTGGAGTTATGTTTTTGGAATATTTTACAAATTAATAAAAAATGTAAAGCTGAAATGTTTTGAGTCAATAAGTATTCAACCCCTTTATTATGGCAAGGTCATTTTGGGAGTAAAAATGAACTTAACAAGTCACATAATAAGTTGCATGGACTCACTCTGTGTGTAATGATAGTGTTTAACATTTTTTTATGACTCTCATATTTGTACCCCACACGTAAAATTATCTGTAAGGTCCCTCGGTAGAGCAGTGAATATTAAATACTGATTCAACCAATTCCTCACACAGAAGGGCACATATTGGTAGGTGTGTAAAAATAACAGAAGGAGACATTGAATATCCCTTTGAGCATGGTGAAGTTATTAATTATACTTTGGATGGTGTATCAGTATACCCAGTCACTACAAAGATACAGGCGTCCTTCCTAATTCAGTTGCTGGAGAGGAAGGAAACCTATCAGGGATTTCACCATGAGGCCAATGGTGACTTAAAACAGTTACAGAGTGATAGGAGAAAACTGAGGATGGATCAACAACATTGTAGTTACTCCACAATACTAACCTAAATGAAAGAGTGAAAAGAAGGAAGCCTGTACAGAATACAAATATTCCAAAACATATATCCTGTTTGCAATAAGGTAAAACTGCAAAAAATGTGGCAACACATCACTAAGTACCACTCTTCATATTTTCAAGCATCGGGGTGGCTGCATCATGTTTTAGGTATGCTTGTCATTGGCAAGAACTAGGACGTTTTTTTGTTGATAAAACTAAATGTAATCGCGTTAATTAAGCACAAGCAAAATCCTAGAGGAAAATCTGGTTCAGTCTGGTTTCCAACAGACACTGGGAGACAAATGTACCTTTCAGCAGGACAATAACCTAAAATCCAAGGCCAAATATGCACGAGTTGTTTACCAAGACGACATTGAATTTTCTGGAGTGGCCTAGTTACAGTTTTTTTCTTAAATCGGTTTGAACATCTATGGCAAGACTTGAAAATGGCTGTCCAGCAATGATCAACAACCAAATTGACAGAGCTTGAAGATTGTACAATCCTGGTCTGCAAAGCTCTTAGAGACTTAACCAAAAAGACTCACAGCTGTAATCACTGCCAAATGTGATTCTAACATGTATTGACTTAGGGATGTGAGTACATATGTAAATGAGATATTTCTGTGTTTCATTTTCAATACATTTGCAAAAATGTCTAAAAACGTGCTTTCACTGTCATTATGGGGTATTGTGCGTAGATGGGCGAGAAAAACAAATAATTTAATGATTTTGAATTCAGGCTGTAACACAACAAATTGTGGAATAAGTATGAACACTTCTGAAGGCACAAATTTGATTTGATGTGTGTGTCAGTTTGTGTCTGTTTGTGTGTTCCCTCTCACTTCTCCCACTCCCTGTGCAGTGTGTGCCTGTCTGTGCACTCTGACTCACAGGGATCATGTCAAATAAAAGCAACAGCACTCTTTCTTGCCACTTTACTCTGCTCCCCTCCTTCTTTTCCACTGGCCACAGACTCCTGACTTATATGTAGCTCAAAATACCCCCCCCCCATCTCCATCTTAACAGAACATGCAACTCATTGAATGAATCAGATAACAGAACATCATTGGGAAACGTCATTCTAAACAGCGTACCTGATAGCGGGTCCATATGTGACAGAGATTAAACTCTCTGTTAGAAACTTAGGAAGAGGGGGAATCTAAAGATGCAACAACGAGGATGGCTTACTAATATGACTAGGATTGTGCCTTTGGCTGTTGGCCAAGAAAATGATTTTGATGTGAAAACCAATAGAACAGGAGAGAAATGGCATAGTGGTGGGTCCAATAGGGAAGTAAATGGAAATACATTTGCCAAAATTCTATTATTACTCCTGTCTATACAGACATAAATCAAATCATTCAAACTACTTCACCAGAAAGCCAAACTTAGCCACAGAGTAATCAAGGATCGTTCTTTTTTTTTTAAAAATGGCTGGGGATTGTTTTAAATCACAAGTTCGTAGGCCTATGTGTATTTAGGAAGCCCACAATTTGGGTAACACGCGGGGAAACAGGCCTAGCTGATTATTGCGGCTGTCAGTGAAAAACATAAAAAACGTGTGAAGATTAATTACAGTAATTTGCCATTCTCATTCTCGAGGGGGGAAACATTGTCTGCAGATGTCACAACATGCTACACTTGTGAAAAACAAGTTTAGGTTAATTTCATAACCATCATTTACGAGATTTGTCAATTTGTTGTCTTTTGTTTGGAGTGCTCATGTGTGCAATGAGCATGTATCTGATAATATTGAGGTAGCCTGAGCACACATAGAAGTGCACTACATGACCAAAGGCATTGTGGACACCTGCTCATCAAACATCTCATTCCAAAATCATGATCATTAATATGGAGTTGGTCCCCCCTTTGCTGCTAGGCTTTCCACTGGATGTTGGAATATTGTTGCGGCGACTGGCTTCCATTCAGCCACAAGAGCATTAGTGAGGTTGGGCACTGATGTTGGGCGATTAGGCCTGGCTCGCAGTCTGCATTCCAATTCAACCCAAAGGTGTTCGATGGGGTTGAGGTCAGGGCTCTGCAGGCCAGTCAAGTTCTTCCACACCGAGCTCGACAAACCATTTCTGTATGGATCTCGCTTTGTGCACGGGGGCATTGTCATGCTGAAACAGGAAAGGGCCTTCCCCAAACTGTTGCCACAAAGTTGGAAGCACATAATTGTCTAGAATGTCATTGTATGCTGTAGCATTAGGATTTCCCATCACTGGAACTAAGGGGCCGATCCCAAACCATGAAAAACAGCCCCAGACCATTATTCCTCCTCCAGGTAGCGTTTTCCTGGCATCCATCAAACCCAGATTAGTCCATTTGACTGCCAGATAGTGAAGCGTGATTCATCACGCCAGAGAACGCGTTTCCAAGGCTCCAGAGTCCAATGGTGGTGAGCTTTACACCACGATGCTTGGTATTGTGTATGGTGATCTTAGGCTTATGTGCGTCTGCTCGGCCATGGAAACCCTTTTCATGAAGCTCCCATTCAACTGGCAATGTTTGTCTTTGGAGATTGCATGGCGGTGTGCTTGATTTCATACACCTGTCAGCAAATCCACTAATTCTAAAGGGTGTTTTAAATAGTTTTATCCCTTTTTCTCCCCAATTTCGTGGTATCCAATTGGTATTTACAGTCTTGCCCCATCGCTGCAACTCCCCAACGGACTCGGGAGAGGCGAATGTCGAGAGCCATGCGTCCTCTGAAACACGACCCTGCCAAGCCGCACTGCTTCTTGATACACTACTTACTTAACCCAGAAGCCAGCCGCACCAATGTATCGGAGGAAGCACCGTCCACTTGGAAGTCAGCTTGCAGGTGCCTGGCCCGCCACAAGGAGTCTCTACAGCGCGATGGGACAAGGAAATCCCAGCTGGCCAAATCCTCCCCTAACCTGGATGATGCTAGGCCAAATTGTGCGCCTCCTTATGGGTCTCCCAGTCACGACTGGCTGTGACACAGGCTGGGATCTAACCTGGGTCTGTAGTGATGCCTCAAGCACAGTCCTGTGTCCCCATACCTTTGTTTTTTTGTGTACCTTTAACATCCATTGCAAATTATATTATATTAACTATAGTTACTCACAGTAAGCTATTTCAAAAGTCCCTCCAACAATCTCCCTCTCGATAATCACAATCCTCAGTGTGAAAGAGCAATGTAAATTATAGGCCTACTGCTGCATTGGCCTATAAAATAAGAGTTCCAATGCGCTCATTTCTTTAGTTGCCAATGAATCATGGTGTAGTAATGTGTCCATATGGTTTCGCATTTGTTTACTTTTAACTTGAGAATTGTTATCATTTTAATTAAGATTTTTATGATTGACAATGATTTTGAGAAACGAAAATGTTATTATTGAAGTGAAACTGTTCCACGAAAACGCTCATATGAAAATCATAACTGGCACGCAGATTGGTAGAAATGGTAGGATAAATTGTAAGCTTCCCCAAACTTAAATTCATGCGCCGCCTATGAAGTCGTATAAAATAATTGCCTCCACGTTTCCATGGTTGGATTTTGCCTATAGGCTACTTTGAAGCAAGACATACCTCATAATATGAAATAAAACATTCAACATGGGATTGAAAGAAGTAGCAGCAAATATGTTGAATGAGCAAACTAATGAGCATGGAGAGCCTCACAACAAGTTCTTTCAGTTTAATACAGTTATTGACTTACTTTTGTAGCTCTTCATCAGAAGCACATTTTTTTGTAAGCCGTTTAGTCGCTCTCCAATGTTAGTCGGACTTTAGCCCGAAAGGATTTGAGAAATATTATTGGTTGACGATAGGCCTATGAAACTGCGCAGCGCAGGATATCAGATCACAACAACGATTGGGGAAGTGTTTAACAGCAGTAGGCTTAGGCTAACACATCCTTATGATTTATTTTCACAAGTGCAACGTGACTGCAAGAGACAGGTTGGAATGTCTGACTGAAATGTGGGACAAATATATATATTTTATTTTAATTGGTGGTGTTTGAATTTATTGATCAAATTACGCGACGTGATTGTTTGGTTGCCGGACCTGTTACAAAGGCCCAAAATGCAGGACTGTCGCACAATCTGGAACATGTTATCACCCTATAATGGGAGGTGCGCTTCAATTGCCAGTTGAAAAACACGTTTTAATGACTCCAACCTAAGTGTTTGTAAACTTCCGACTTCAACTGTATTTAGACCTAGGTCTCTATTCCAAATGTGCCCTGTATAATATAATATAAATATACACATTATACACCAGTCAAAAGTTTGTACACACCTTCTCATTCAAGGGTTTTTATTTATTTTCTACATTGTAGAATAATAGTGAAGAAAACTATGAAATAACACATGGAATCATGTAGTAACCAAAAAAGTGTTAAACAAATCAAAATATATTTTTATTTTAGTTTCTTCAAAGTAGCCATTCTTTGCCTTGATGACAGCTTTGCACACTCTTGGAATTTGCTCAACCAGCATCATGAGGTAGTCACCTGGAATGCTTTTCCCAACATTCTTGAAGGAGTTCCGACATATGCTGAGCACTTGTTGGCTGCTTTTCCTTCACTCTGTGGTCCAACTCATCCCAAACCATCTCAGTTGGGTTGAGGTCAAGTGATTGTGCAGGCCAGGTCATCTGATGCAGCACCCCATCACTCTCCTTCTTGGTCAAATTGCTCTTAGGTGTGTTTTGGGTCATTATCCTGTTGAAAAACAAATGATAGCCCCACTAAGCGCAAACCAGATGGGATGGTGTATCGCTGCAGAATGATGTGGTAGCCATGCTGGTTAAGTGTGCCTTGAATTCTAAACAAATCACAGGCAGTGTCACCAGAAAAGCAACCCCACACCATCACACCTGGGAACCACACATGCGGAGATAATCCGTTCACTTACTCTGCGTCTCACAAAGACACGGCGGTTGGAACCAAAAATCTCAAATTTGGACTCATCAGACCAACGGACAGATTTCCACCGTTCTAATGGCCATTGCTCGTGATTCTTCGCCGAAGCAAGTATGTTCTTCTTTTTGGTGTGCTTTAGTAGTGGTTTCTTTGCAGCAAATTGACCATGAAGGCCTGATTCACACATTCTCCTCTGAACAGTTGATGTTGAGATTTGTCTGTGAAGCATTTATTTGGGCTGCAATTTCTGAGGCTGGTAACTCTAATGAACTTATCCTCTGCAGCAGAGGGAGCTCTGGGTCTTCCTTTCCTGTAGCAGTCCTCATGACAGCCAGTTTCATCATAGCACTTGATGGTTTTTGCGACTGCACTTGAAGAAATGTGCAAAGTTCTTGAAATCTTCCGCATTGACTGACCTTCATGTCTTGAAGTAATGATGGACTGTCGTTTCTCTTTGCTTTTTTGAGCTGTTCTTGCCATAATATGGACTTGGTATTTCACCAAATAGTCTTCTGTATACCACCCCTACCGTGGCGCAATTCAACTGATTGGCTCAAACGCATTCAGAAGGAAACAAAGGCCTCCCGGGTGGCGCAGTGGTTAAGGGCGCTGTACTGCAGCACCAGCTGTGCCACCAGACTCTGTTGTAACCAGCCGCGACCGGGAGGTCCGTGGGGCGACGCACAATTGGCCTAGCGTCATCCGGGTTAGGGAGGGCTTGGCGGGTAGGGATATCCTTGTCTCATCGCGCACCAGCGACTCCTGTGCGCGCTAACTAAGGTTGCCAGGTGCATGGTGTTTCCTCCGACACATTGGCTGGCTTCCGGGTTGGATGCGAGCTGTGTTAAGAAGCAGTGCGGCTTGGTTGGGTTGTGTATCGGAGGACACATGACTTTCAACCTTCGTCTCTCCCGAGCCCGTACGGGAGTTGTAGCGATGAGACAAGATAGTAGCTACTAACAATTGGGGAGAAAAAAGGAAACAAATTCCACAAATGAACTTTTAACAAGGCACACCGGTTAATTGAAATTCATTCAAGGTGACTACCTGATGAAGCTGGTTGAGAGAAAGCCAAGCGTGTGCAAAGCTGTCATCAAGGCAAAGGGTGGCTACTTTGAAGAATCTCAAATGTAGCATTTATTTTGATTTGTTTAACACTTTTGTGTTATTTCATAGTTTTGATGCCTTCTCTATTATTCTACAATGTAGAAAATAGAGAAAATAATGAAAAATCCCCAGGTGTATGCAAACTTTTGACTGGTACTGTTCGTGTTCAGACCCTTTGCTAATAGACTTGAAATTGAGGTCAGGTGCATCCTGTATCTATTGATCATCCATTGATGTTTCTACAACTTGATTGGAGTACACTTGTGCTAAATTCAATTGATTGGACCTGATTTGGAAAGGCACACACCTGTCTATTTAAGGTCCCACAGATGACAGTGTATTTCAGAGCAAAAACCAAGCCATGAGGTCAAAGGAATTGTCCCTAGAGCTCCGAGACAGTATTGTGTCGAGGCACAGATCTTGGGGAAGGGTATCGGAAAATGTCTGTAGCATTGAAGTTCCCCAAGAACCTCCATCATTCTTAAATTGAAGAAGTTTGTAATCACCAAGACTCTTCCTAGAGCTGGCCGCCTGGCCAAACTGAGCAATCGGGGGAGAAGGGCCTTGTTCAGGGAGGTGACCAAGAACCCGATGGTCACTCTGACAGAGCTCCAGAGTTCCTCTGTGGAGATGGGAGAACCTTCGAGAAGGACAACCATCTCTGCAGCACTCCACCAATCAGGCCTTTATGGTAGTGTCCAGACGGAAGCCACTCCTCAGTAAAAGGCACATGACAGCCTGCTTGGAGTTTGCCAAAAGCACCTAAAGAACTCTCAGACCATAAGAAACAAGATTTTCTGGTTGGATGAAACCAAGACTGAACTCTTTGGCCTGAATGCCAAGCGTCAGGTCTGGAGGAAACCTGGCACCAACCGTAATCTGTCTTTTGGGAAAGATGAATGGAGCAAAGTACTGAAAGATCCTTGATGAAGACCTGCTCTAGAGCGCTTGAGTGGCTCAGCCAGAACCCGGACTTGAACTCGATCGAACATCTCTGCCGATGTGCCAAGCTTGGAGCGTCATACCCTAGAAGACTCCAGGCTGTAATCGCTGCCAAAGGTGCTTCAACAAAGTACTGAGTGAAGGGTCTGAATACTATATAAGTGTGATATTTATGTTTTCATTTTTAATAAATTAGCAAAAATGTCTGAACCTGTTTTTGCTTTGTCCTTTTGGGGTATTGTGTGTAGATTGATGAGGGGAAAAGGCAATTTAATACATTTTAGAATAAGGCTGTAAGGTAACAAAATGTGGAAAAAGTCAAGGGGTCTGAATACTTTGCGAATGCACATTAAAATACACAAACACAGTCATGGTAAACACAAATAAAACATAACAAATCACCCAGAAACAATGCAAATAATACAACAACACAAATAATGTGTGTGTTCAAGTGTATGTGTGTGTGTCCCCTCACAGTCCCCGTTGTTCCATGAGTTGTTTTTTAAAGGTAATTTTGCTGTTTGCTGGGAGTTCTACGTAATCATGGCTCTGTATAAAACTGTGCATGTACATGAATTTGTTTTGGACTTGGGGACTATGTAGAGACTCGTTGTGGCATGACTTGTGGGTTATGAATGGGTGTCTGTGCTGAATGTTATTTGATTATGCAGGTAATCTGGAATTTCGTAGCAGTAATATTTCTCATAAAAACTAGGAGAAGCAGTTAATCCCTCATCAACCCTCAACCAGGAAAGACTGGCATGCATGTTGTTGATGTTAGTTCTGTGTATGCATGATGCAGCCTGGATAATAAGTGAACATAAATTAACTGTGCCATTAGGATTGTTTAGGCCTAATCTTTGTGCAGGTGAACAGTCTTATAGCCTACACTCATAGTTTCTATTCAGAGCAAGACTGTGATTATGTATAGGCCTTTGCCAACGTGCCAAGACTTTTCTAACTAGGTCTAAAATTGTTTTCTATATCAATAAATTGCTTTGCTCGTCTCCTGAAGAGACCATAAATAACCAGGTAGAGATAAGTACTCATTCTGTTCAGTGTTCCTTGGTTGAGTTTAAGCGGATGGATGAGTGTGCTAGCCTATTGCATAAGCAGCCAGTGGGTTGTTGTGGTGCTGCTGCTGTGTTTGGTGCAGCTATGCTGCTCCAGAGCCTGGGAGCCCAGTGAGAGGAGCAGTGGTTTTTAATAGCCCTGAATAGTGGCAGACTGTGGGGAGCTCTGAGCTCAAATCATTTAAAAACGAAGAAGTAAAAGAGGCAATGCAGCCCCTCATTTCTATAAATAAACTATCGTCCACCCTTCTCACCCATCCCTCCCGCTCTCTCTCTCTCTCTCTCTCTCTCTCTGACGTTGGTCTTGGCGTCACGGCCTGATGTGCGCTCCTCTGTCTTTCTCCTTTTCTTCCTTCTTCTTTCTCTTTATCCCCCTTCTTCTTATCCGTCTCCTTCCTTTATCATGTCTTCTCTCTCTCTCTCTTTGTCAGTATAGTCTATTCATTTCTTCTGTTGCACACTTATCTTTCTCTCCCTCTGTCCCCATTGCACTCTCCTTCTCTCAAATACTTTTTTTTCAGTTCCAGCGCAGGCGAATTTGGGACACTATGGACTATGTTCTTTTCAGAGACTGAATATAAGAAGTTTGGGCTTCATACGTTTACTCCAGTGGCACAGGGCTTTCCACTCACAGTTAAGACTTTCAACAGCACATATTGCACTATTCTGCAACAGTTATGCAAAATGTTAAAATGATCAACTGCACTGTAATAGCACCATTACCTGACAGCATATTGTAATGACTGGCTGCCTGTGGGTACTGTCAGGGTTTGCCTTAAGGTGGCTCTCCTCTCCTTCCTCTTCCAGGTGGTGCTGGAGGACAGCCAAACTAACATGTTCGCTCCGCTTCACCTTCACATGCTTTTTGAAATGGTCTAGGATAACCTGTCTGTTTTATGTGCTTACTACGTGT
Organism: Oncorhynchus nerka; assembly: GCF_034236695.1. Taxonomy (NCBI): domain Eukaryota; kingdom Metazoa; phylum Chordata; class Actinopteri; order Salmoniformes; family Salmonidae; genus Oncorhynchus; species Oncorhynchus nerka. Next base: position 73,388,442 of record NC_088408.1, read on the forward strand.
ACCAGTGGATGGAATCTATTTGTTTGAAATATATAATGTATGGTGTGGTATGATATAGAGACAGCGTAAATAAGTAGTGAAGTAATTTCCTACATTCAATTATAGCTTCTTTTTTCAGATAAAGACTTCACAGGGCAGACTTTCCAACAAGTTACATAATCACTAATCTTGGATGAACCTCACTAATCTTGGATAAATCTAAAATCTGGCGTAATTGGTCAGCTGCTCATTTAAGTTTTGGGTCCATACATGTTAATAGAAGAGAAGAATAGATGCTATAACAAGGAACCTGGAATGGGGATCTCCACCCTCTGGCTTTGCAAGTTACTGGGCAAGTCTATGGGATGAATGTCTTCTCCCCCTTCCGAAATTCGAAAGATGCTATACACCTGTGAAATCGCGATCTGTCCAAATAACCAGTGATAAAACCCAAGCACCGGAACTATTGCTGCTCGTGAGCTATCGGTGCCCATAGTGTAAAGACAGATCTACGTACCATTTATGTTGATGTAGTCTGCCCACAAGAGAATACAAAATCACAATAACATCAATCACGTTTTCCGGATCATCAATAGAACACCTATGTAGTTATGGTCGTCTGACTGATACTGCGGCTCATACAGGGCCTGTCTTCCATTTGATTTCTTCTAGGACTAGACACGACAACAGTGCAGACAGTTATATTTACCTATGAATTAGGACGCTTTCCATGCAGCTACAAATGAAGCGTGTTTTGCATTGTGTTCATGAAAGAGATGTTGTGTAGTCCCCATGAGAGAGATGTTGTGTAGTCCCCATGAGAGAGATGTTGTGTAGTCCCCATGGGAGAGATGATGTGTAGTCCCCATGAGAGAGATGATGTGTAGTCCCCATGAGAGAGATGTTGTGTAGTCCCCATGGTGTTGTGTAGTCCCCATGAGAGATGTTGTGTAGTCCCCATGTGTTGTGTAGTCCCCATGAGAAAGATGTTGTGTAGTCCCCATGGGAGAGATGTTGTGTAGTCCCCATGAGAGAGATGTTGTGTAGTTCCCATGAGAGAGATGTTGTGTAGTCCCCATGAGAGAGATGTTGTGTAGTCCCCATGGGAGAGATGATGTGTAGTCCCCATGAGAGAGATGTTGTGTAGTCCCCATGAGAGAGATGTTGTGTAGTCCCCATGAGAGAGATGTTGTGTAGTCCCCATGAGAGAGATGTTGTGTAGTCCCCATGAGAGAGATGTTGTGTAGTCCCCATGGGTCCCCATGAGTCCCCATGATGTCCCCATGAGAGAGATGTTGTGTAGTCCCCATGAGAGATGATGTCCCCATGAGAGAGATGTTGTAGTCCCCATGGGAGAGATGATGTGTAGTCCCCATGAGAGAGATGTTGTGTAGTCCCCATGAGAGAGATGTTGTGTAGTCCCCATGAGAGAGATGTTGTGTAGTCCCCATGGGAGAGATGTTGTGTAGTCCCCATGAGAGAGATGTTGTGTAGTCCCCATGGGAGAGATGTTGTGTAGTCCCCATGGGAGAGATGTTGTGTAGTCCCCATGGGAGAGATGTTGTGTAGTCCCCATGAGAGAGATGTTGTGTAGTCCCCATGGGAGAGATGTTGTGTAGTCCCCATGGGAGAGATGTTGTGTAGTCCCCATGGGAGAGATGTTGTGTAGTCCCCATGGGAGAGATGATGTGTAGTCCCCACGAGAGATATGATTTGTAGTCCCCACGAGAGAGATGTTGTGTAGTCCCCACGGGAGAGATGTTGTGTAGTCCCCATGTGTAGTCCCCACGGGAGAGATGTTGTGTAGTCCCCATGAGAGAGATGTTGTGTAGTCCCCACGAGAGAGATGTTGTGTAGTCCCCATGAGAGAGATGTTGTGTAGTCCCCATGAGAGAGATGTTGTGTAGTCCCCATGAGAGAGATGTTGTGTAGTCCCCTTGAGAGAGATGTTGTGTAGTCCCCATGGGACGTCTAATGGTGAGGATTTGTAGTCTTTCTGTTGTACAACTAACTATTTGTGAAGTTATTCCCATGTTATAACACAGGGTCAGAGGAAAGTTGCATTGTGTGGATATGCAGTATGTGGACTACACTGTGAGACCAAGACAATGAGCATAGAGGAATGTTAGAATCATACTGTATACAGTCACACAACATAGAAACGGGGGATTACATGGAAATGAAATGGAACTGATTAACTTTGAGGAAGAAGGGGAAGATATATCAAGTGAGTGGGAGAGGGGGAAGAAAGAAAGAGAGAGGCTCTGGCAGGGTCTGGTCTCCACTTTCCTCGTCACTCTGACTGCATCCCAGCAGCCAATCATGACAGAGCCTTCTATGTCTCCATAGTAACCTCCTGTTGAACCAGTGAGGATAGAAACTGAATTTAGGGGCTCAATGTAGAGGAGAAGAGCAATACTTTCCGCCCCTTCAAAAACCATTAGTCAAAAATCAAACAGAATATGCACAATGTTGTCTCTCTTCACCTCTTACATTGTCTGTATGTTATTAGAGTTGATTGCCAGGCCACAGCAGCAATATCATTAACAAGATGTATTAGGCTATTGGTCGTAGAGGACCTCAACTCAAGGCAATGATGAATACATGAGAACTGGGGTAATTGAATGAATTCATACATTAAATAATATGTAGAATATTTTTCTTGACTGCATTATAAAGCCCATTACACATCTAACACCAATTGTCTGACCTGCTTAGCCGGTTCAGGTTCCCTTTTTTGTTATGCCCTCAAACAAAGATTCATTGAGGTCTTTCAACGTTCTTTATGTATTGTATGCCTTCATGGTATGCTGTTTTTAAGTGAAAATGCCATGATGTACTGCTAAATGCCTGGAAGATGTGTTTGGAACGTTCACCTGTGGAGAGGATTGAGGAAGAGTAGGGAGGAGGCTGGGGTATGAAATTACAGGCTTCAAATACAACTATTTTTAAAAGCATTTTTGACATGGTTACAGGGAAGCATCCGCATGACGAGATCTAGTCTGATTGGTCTTGGGCACTGCTCTAAACAGCAGTGTGATTTCCCTGCCCTTTGCTTTGTCCAAGCAGGTGCACTGTCAGTGGTGGGAGCGTTCTCAGTAATAAGCCCCATGACAATGGAACCCTGCTGAGTTTGCCTTTAATCAGCATCAAGTTGGGGCTGCATTTCTTGGATGGACAGATGATGACATAAGCGGGATTACTGAGGAGGGGAGGGGGGGGGGGCAGGGATGTTTTTCCATTCCGTCTTTGAGTTATGTGAGGGAGTTCTCTGTTACACAGTTCATTCCAGCTCTTCGATTAAGCTACCCGGACAGAATTTCATTGATGGGAGATTTCATACTACCTCGACACTTACCTGATTTGCACACAAGGTCACCTCATCTCATCCAGTGTTTCAGAGCAGGAAGGGGAGGACCATCTTCCTCAGTGAATTTCATACAAATATAACTTTTTACATAAAACTATACAAAATATATTCACACGTTACCAACTAATTGATTCAAACACACTGTTCTGCAATCAAGGTCTACAGTAGCCTAGGGCTGGGCGGTATACCATATTTTACAATATACCGGTATTGATGCAATTTACCTTATATAACGGTATTTGAATGTTTGGTTTGTTAAATGTGTGTAACGTCCATTTTTATAGTTTTCTTCGCTAATTGAGTCATCTCTCTCCATGTCGCTTTCCACACAGATGTAGCCACGCCCCCTGTAACTCAAGGAGGCCATTTTTAACCAACACACTTTCAGTCTCTGCATGGTCAACGCAGCACATGCAACAGTGTTGATGACAACGATGCTGTTTTCACTTTACTTCTCAATATATAAATCCATTAGCGTTCTATAATAACACTATTAGTTTGTGTTTCTTACATCTGCAAAAAGCTAGTTTTCTTTTCTTAGTAAGTTGGGTCTAAATCTTGTTAGCCGCTAATGCTAATCGCTAGCTCACCAATAAATTCAGAGCAAACATAACTAGTTATACAGCCTGATAATACCAGTGATGGTGTAGACCTACATCTGCTTGTTTTTTGTGCCACAGTATCTTCTTAATCAAAGTAATATGCGATGCCAGAATATGTTAGCTATATGAAGTAGCTAAGACAAACCATTCAATTTACCCAAAGATTATAGGGTCCCCAAGGAAACACTTGTCAACACTTTGGATCCTACCCTCTCACAATAACTCCTCCCTGACATTTTAATTTGTTGTCACATCAAACACTGTATTCAAAGTGCCCATTATTATGTTAGAATTATAGAATTAGAATAATCATCCTATTTCCATGATTCCAATCCAAGTGTTTTGCTCTTAATCACAAGTCAAATCGCAATTGCAACATTTGGTTAAACACAAGGCCTAGATTTGTTTTCCCATATTGTGCAGCCCTACATAGCAGTGTGGAATTGACCTCAAATGAGTACAGGAAATGCAGAAATGGATGAAAATGCAGACAATTATTTTTGGTTGACGTTTGAATTGAACAGCATAAAACAATCAGAATAGAGAAAGGTCCATTGAAATCACTTAGAATGTACAGTATGTGTTGGGTCACACACTACTCATAAAGCACATTTAGAACTTTTATTTTTCAGAAACATGAGAAAAAAGAAGAAACGTGCACACTGCTCTTGCTAGTATCACTGCTATTTATTAAGCTAGCTGTAATCAAAGCATGCACTTTAATTAACATATTTTTGCTATGCGGCCTGGCAGTGGGATACTGGGAGCTGCGGTCCACAATAACTAATCACTGAGGTCTAATTATAAAAGGTTATCCCCTTCCTCCATTGTGAGACAATTTAGTCCTGCCTTACACCCCTCTACTTCTTCACCTCTCATGTTTACAGCCATTCTGCATCTAATTGAACAGAATAAGGTGTGTTTTACATTAGAGTACTACAGTGGATAGCTGGTTTAGCAACAGGATTTGATTTGCTGTGAGAGTTCATGGTTGGTGGATCATTTACAACCTGCTTGTTGCACAACTTGAGCTGCATTTCATGGAAGCTTTCAGAAGCTTAACACATACACAATTATAGCAGTATCAATATCCAGTCATTTTTAGAAGCAGGCCTGACTTGCTGGGTAGGAGGAGGAGGAGGTACATGATGGAAGAGATGCTCCGTGGGAGTAGAGTATTTTTATCTCTCTCCTCGTAGCAGAATGATGAGAAGAGGACCAGGCCAGGGCAGGTTGCGCTGTGAATCCCTCCTGCTCAGCTTGTGGAGGGCATGGGGAGGCGATGACTGACTGCTCCATGGCCCACCGTCTGGACCATGGGAGGCTGCCCTGTGGGAAAGGCAAGAGCCCGGCCCCTGGGCTGCCATGGTTGTTAAATATTCAGTAATTTTCCTACTTGGATCTTTCTAGTCAAGGTTTGTCCACATGTCTGTTTTCCTCTTAATTGTTCATAGGAGATCGGTACTGCAGGTAGCCTAGAGGTTAAGACCATTGGGCTAGTAACAATAAGGTCGCTGGTTCGAATGCCTGAACCGACTAGGTGAAATAAATCTGTCGATGTGCTCTTGAGCAAGGCACTTAACCCTAATTGCTCCTGTAAACCGCTCTGGATAAGAGAGTCTGCTAATTGACAAAAAAATGTAAAATGGTCATGGGAGGCAGATGGCAATACTGGCAATTCTTACCACAAGTCACACAGACGAGACTGTATTGTCCTAAGCCCTTTGCCATTTTAACAGGATTGTGAGATAAGCCCACAGAGCCACTAATGGGGTTCTTACTATACACTGAGCTGTGTTTGGAGTGGTTGTCATGGCGTTGCTCCTGCAACGTCAAGGCGACTGTGAAAGTGATTTGTGGTATTTTTGGCTGACTCGGGCACAACATTTTCCACTTGTATTTAAAGAGGTTTTATTAATGGCACGTCATGAGGGAACCGCCTTGCCGCCTTACGTCGTTGTGACGATGGCCAGCACCAGCTGTTCCACGCTGCTCCCTCTACAGTTTGTTAGATGTGTTTACATGTACAGTAATTGATGTGTTCACTATGATAAGAATTATGTGAAGAGAGAGGTCAATGCTGAAATATTTGTTTTGTATTATTTAGATTGTTTTAATCATAGCTTTTCTTGCTATTACATGAATAGCCCTTCCCTAGTAGCCAATTCCTCTGTGGGAGTTGATGGTTGTTTGACGATACCATGGAATAGCCACAGAACAGCACTACCTGGAAAAGATTAGTGGGGTGTAGTAGAGGTTGTTTAAGGGGCACCGTGTTATGCGGCACTGAGAAAGAGATGGTTCTGGCATTAGATTTTGTGCTTTACTGTGCCACAATCCTGTATTAGTGGGAGAATGTCACGTGAGTGTAGGTAGGAGTGTGAGTGTGTGCGTGTGTGTGTGGGTGCGTGTGTGTGCGCGCTGTTACCCATCTGTCAGGATGCGTAGATGTTTTTGTGTTTACTGGACCTGTCCTGCTGATTCCAGTAGGGCTAAGCATGTTATGTGAGGCTTAGGCCCAGGATCTCTGTTGAGCCACTCCGGAACCATGGAACGTTAGATTTTCTCATTCTTAAAGAGGTGTTAAGCTCTCACAAAGTGCCCCAAGCACAAGTGTAGTTAAGCATAGAACCTTCTCGGGAGTGTGTTCTGAATGACCTCCCTGGGTCCTCAGGGATTCTAGCAGACACTGAGGTTGTATCAGTCTCATTGCAAACTCAGCCTGTGCTCTTCAATGTCTAACATCTTATAAAAAGATACAGATCTGGGACCAGCACGAATAAAAATGTTACATTAGATGTTACTCCCTTGCTGCTGGCCACCACTATTCAATAAAATTAAAATGACTTTATTTATAAACCAACGAGAAACCCTTCTGATGACACATGCCCAGCCACAGTGGTACAATTAGCCTAGTTTGAGTAGAGCAATCACAGCCCCTTAGATTAGTGGTGTGGGGCCGCTGTGTGCTGCTATTACGTCACTACCCAGGGTGTAGCAGAGTCTGTATTTTTAGACCGGAATGGGCATATTCTACCAACGTGCAGCGTCAAGCACTCTGCTTGCGTATGCTAGGATTATTATGACCATTCTATTTTTAGACCTTGTGTGTGTTGGGGGGGGGGGGGGTTCAAGCATTGTGCCAGCGGTTTATGTGAAGGTTGCTAGTGGTAGATGAGTGAGAGGTATCTGGATAATTGCCTATTTATTCTAGTTGGGGAAAGATTACAGTGTTTTCTGTTATGACATTTTCTGGGTAGCATCTGAGCAGGAAACTCCCTTCACAAAATGTTCAGGGAAAACTACTAGTCTTATCAGAAAGATGATGGTCTTCGGTTGAGGAACAGTGCTGATTTACACTGTTCAGTAGAAAAGACTAGGCCTAAGCAGAGGAACTAAAGTAATTCCCTGTTTGATGGGGAGGTTTTCTAGGATGCTGTTCTCTGTTCTCCTTCAGTACCTGTGTCAGTCGACCATCAGTGCACCAGGCCAGACAATCTCTCGCTCTCCAGCTCGAGTTTTTAACAAGTGCACAGAAAGGTTTTTAGAGAAGTTTGAATCAACCAATCAATCAAATGTATTTATTAGCCCTTTATACCTCAGCCAATGTCACAAGTGCTGTACAGAAACCCAGCCTAAAACCCCAAACAGCAAGCAATGCAGATGTAGAAGCAGAGTGGCTAGGAAAAACTCCCTAGAAAGGCAGGAACCTAGGAAGAAACCTAGAGAGGAACCAGGCTATGGGGGGTGGCCAGTCCTCTTCTGGCTGTGCTGGGTGGAGATTATAACAGTACATGGCCAAGATGTTCAAATGTTCATAGATGACCAGCAGGGTCAAATAATAATAATAGTCACAGTGGTTGTAGAGGGTGCAACATGTCAGCACTTCAGGAGTAAATGTCAGTTAGCTTTTCAAAGCCGATCATTCAGAGTTAGAGACAGCAGATGCGGTAGAGATCGTTGAAAACAGCAGGTCCGGGACAAGGTAGCATGTCCGTTGATCAGGTCAGGGGTCCATAGCCGCAAGCAGGACAGTTGAAACTGGAGCAGCAGCACGACCAGGTGGACTGGGGACAAGCAAGGGGTCATCAGGCCAGATAGTTCTGAGGCATGGTCCTAGGGCTCAGGTCCTCAGAGAGAAGAGAGAAAAGAGAGAGAGAGTTAGAGGGAGCATACTTAAATTCACACAGGACACTGGATAAGACAGGAGAAATACTCCAGATATAACAGACTGATCCTAGCCCCCGACACACAAACTATTGCAGCATAAATACTGGAGGCTGAGACAGGAGGGGTCGGGAGACACTGTGGCCCCATCCGGCAATAACTCCGGACAGGGCCAACCAGGCAGGATATAACCCATGGCATTTTGCCAATGCACAGCCACCACACCACTAGAGGGATATCTTAAACCACCATATTACTACCCTGAGACAAGGCTGAATATAGCCCATGAAGATCTCCTCCACCCCACAAGCCCGAGGGGGGCGCCAACCCGGACAGGAAGATCACGTCAGTGACTCAACACACTCAGTGACGCACCCCGCCTAGGGACGGCATGGAAGAGCACTAGTAAGCCAGTGACTCAGCCCCCGTAATAGGGTTAGAGGCAGAGAATCCCAGTGGCGAGAGGGGAACCGGCCAGGCATAGACATTAAGGGTGGTTCGTCGCTCCAATGCCTTTCCGTTCACCTTCACACTCCTGGGACAGACTACACTCAATCATAGGACCTACTGAAGTCATCAATAACCTTAAAGGTTGAGACTGAGTGTGTGTGAGTTTGTAACTATATTTTTTTCCAGTAGGCTTTAAAAAAGTTGGGTAGAGACAGAGACAGAGAGCGAGAGATAAATAGATGATTGAAAGAGACAGTGACAGTGAGGGAAAAGATGGGAAGGGAGGAGAAGAGTAACTGTGACAGAGAAGGAAATCCTTCCCTTTCCTCAATCTCTGAGCGGTGAAGCAAGAGGCTAATGAATCTTGTATGTTGATGGCTGTGTGGCAGATGGTGTCGAGGGCTGGGCCATATCCGCATGCGTCAGCACAAACCCTTTCTGCAGCGTCATCATCGCTGCCCACAGGCTCCCGTCAGGTCCCCCAAGATAGAGCCACACTGTGACATTGCACCGGTCTGTTGGAATCTCTCTCGCTCGCTCTCTTTCTCACACACACTCATACCCCGTCATTCACTCTTCCTCAAGGGAATTTTGACTGCAGAGGACTGTAGGGACAAAGACACAGGGGCCTTTCTCTCCACTGGCTTGAACAGTCAACCGTGTGCTTTCCAGCATGGCAGACCATTTCTGTCAGTGTGTGGGTTACAGTATTCAAGACTGCATTAGCATCTGTGGGTGTGTTAGCACATGAGTGTGTGCGAGAGGGAGTGTATAAGCTGTATGTGTGATGGGTGTGTTTCATCAAATAGCACTAGAGAAGTAGGTTTACATTTGTCAGTGGTGGCTCAGAGACTTGACAATCTCTCACACACTCTCCTCTGTGTAGATTTCCCCCTGTTCCACTACCCCTAGATAACCTCTAAACAGTGTCTGCCTTGTGACCCGGTGCTGCATCACAATTACGTTTACCGGTATACACAGGCCCTACCCTTGCTATAGGCTATATAATGAAATCTGTTAAAACAATGTCTCACATCCTTTCCTGCCTATTTGTCCAACCAGATGCATTACAACACAGTATGAACCAGCCGTATCTAACAGCCCCTGCTCAACACAAGTAATACGCATCTTGTCGTGATGTGTGTTTTGTCCTATATTTTTTATTTTTCATTCCCCGTCCCCACAGGAGGCCTTTTTGCATTTTGGTAGGCCGTCATTGTAAATAAGAATTTGTTTTTAATTAAATAAAGGTTAAATAAAAAAAAAAATAAATGAACCCCCTTTCCCAAAGCCTCTTTATGAGTTCTCAGGCCTAATGGGAGGATGACATCATCTTGGATAGGGCCCGGTTTCCCAAAAGCATCTTAAGGCTAAGTTCATCGTTAGAACCTTTTGTAGGAGCGTCGTTAAATCTCCGAGCTGTTTCCCAAAAGCGGTGTTATTAACGCTGAACATGAAAACCCTCGTAATCTAACGTCTGCCTCCGATCACTCGTAGAACAGCTAAGTGTGTTGTTAGATGCTTTTTTGCCCTCCCGCGTCACTTTATACGCAGAAGATCTCCGCTAAACATAAAATCACATTGGTTTATCAGTCTCTCTGTGACCTCCGATAACTTCAGAACAAAGTGATTACAGATACAACGTTGCCAATGTCTTTGCAATTGATAGAAACAAGCGACATATAAAAAGATGTTTCAAATGAAAACCAAGATGAATATGTTCAAATATAAGCAGTAGGCTTTAGGTCTATTTCAGTCCTACTGAAATACATTACATGTTCAATAAATGTAGTTATATTCTGCTATTTGTAGGCTACTGTCTGTAATTTGTCTCAATATATTTAATGTGTAGCCTAACGTGCCAAATTGGGGATTTAGTGCATTTTTATTGGGTAAGCATTAGAATAAGCCGCCTCAAGGTGGTAATATCTCTCTAGGAGCTGAAACGTCATCAGTTTTGCGAAATAATTATAATTTAAAATCAATATTTGAATGAGAGCAACACTGCCTTTATTTTGATCCCATCGGTATCGATACATGCTCCAACGACGCCCTTATGACCATTCTCTCTACGTGGTGTTTTGGGAAAAGCATGTTACATCTTCGGCCATTATAGGAAAGATGTATCTTTAAAACACTTGTAAGTTCCATTGCTATCGAGAAACCGGGCCCTGGACTGTAATGAAAGGATCATTATGCCTGCTTGTTGTATCTAGGGTGCATGAGTTGAATCAGCCCTGTCCTGTTAACTGCTGGTGTGTTGACTGACATTGGTTTCACCTCATTATGATTTTGACTGCAAGAGTTCTGAAAATTGATTTCACAATTTTTGTTTCTACATCAATGCTCCATATTACAAAAACTGCAGGGATTTAGATCATGTGTTTTGGCACAGTGGCACCAGGCTTAAAAGAAAATAACACTCAGACTATATTTAGGTATTTGTTTCATTATTCCACTGTTGATACGGTCCCAAAATATTTAGCAGCAATCAAGTTTTCAGGATATATATAGAACTTTCACAATACAGAAAGACACAGTATGGTACGTTTTGCCTCATTTGAAAATTATATATCTTGAAAACTTGATTGCTGACATGCAAACATTTGGGACTGTTATCAACAGTGGACCAATGAAACTAATACCAAAATATATTTTTTTCGTGGAATTTTCATTTTAAGGTCTTTGCAGACGGTAATATTCTAGCCGTCTTATGCCACGATTTTGCATAAGGGCCTTGTCCAAGGGCACATCGACAGAGCCTTGTCGGCTCGGGGATTCGAATCAGCAACTTTTAAGTTACTGGCCCAATGCTCTAACCCAGAACTGCCCAACCCTCTTCCTGGAGATCTACTGTCCTGTATGTTTTCAGTCCAACCCTAATTTAGCATATCTGATTCAGCTAGTTACAGTCTTGTTGAGCAGGTAATTAGAATGAAACATGTGGGTTAAATTAGGGTCTCCAGGAAGAGGGTTGGGCAGCCCTGCTCTAACCGCTAGGCTACCTGCCGCTGACACATGCTCAGATCAAATACACCGTTGCAGTTGACGCAGCCTACGTCAGCAGACAGCCTCTCAAGCCAATCGCAGAATGTGACGACAGAACGGAAGCAAATCATACAATCTGGCCAGGTTGATATCAAGATTTTAATTTGGTAACTCGTACAGTGTGATGTGATAATCGTAAAAGACTGAATCTGACATAGTCTGTAAAGACCTTAAGGGGGATTGAAAGGTGGTGTTCAGCTACTGGACTGTTAGCATGATGAGTGGTGGTTTGATTTCTATTCAATTACATTTACATTTAAGGGGCTTTATTGGTATGGGAAAGCTATGTTTCCATTGCCACAGCAAGTGAAATAGACAATAAACACTTAGTGAAATAAACAAACAAAATGTACAGTAAACATTACACTTACAAAAGTTCCAAAATAAAGACATTTCAAATGTTATTATGTCTATATACAGTGTTGTAATGATAAAGTACAAAAGGGAAAATAAATAAATAGAAATATAGGTTGTATTTACAATGCTGTTTGTTTTTCACTGGTTGCCCTTTTCTTGTGGCAACAGGTCACAAATCTTGCTGCTGTAATTGCACACTGTGGAATTTCACCCAGTAGATATGGGAATTTATCAACAAATTGGATTTGTTTTCAAAGTCTACATTTGGCAGGAGGTTAGGAAGTGCAGCTTAGTTTCCACCTCATTTTGTGGGCAGTGTGCGCATAGCCTTTCTTCTCGAGAGCCAGGTCTGCCTTGGGCGGCCTTTCTCAATAGCAAGGCTATGCTCATGGAGTCTGTACATAGTCAAAGATTTCCTAAACTTTGGGTCAGTCACAGTGGTCAGGTTTTCTGCCACTGCGTACTCTCTGTTTAGGGCCAAATGTATTTCTACAGTAATGTTGTTATCTCTTCTCCCCCACGATGTTCCGCTCTGCTTTTGTGGATGTGTCGTACCATCTAGAGCAGGCTGCTGTGCATTGTGTGTAGAGTATAAAGAAATAGCGGAGGAGGAGAGAAGGAAGAGTTAAAATCCCACAGCTCAACTTCCCTCCCACACTATGAACCAGTGCTGCCTGCCTCTCAGTCAGACCTGTTAAGTCATCAAATCTATATCTAATCTAATTGTATTTGCTTCGTTAACCACAGGTGTAGACTGACAGTGAAATGCTTACTTGAGGGCCATTCCAAACAACGCAGAGAGAAAAATATAGAAAAAAATAACATGAGGAATAAATACACAATCAGTAACGATAATTTGGCTTCATACAGTATTCAGACCCTTTGACTTTTTCCACATTTTGTTATGTTACAGCCTTATTCTAAAATGGATTAAATCATTTTTTTTACTCATCAATCTACACACAATACCCCATAATGACAAAGCAAAAACAGAAATACCTTATTTACATAAGTATTCAGACCCTTTGTTATGAGACTTGAAATTGAGCTCAGGTGCATCCTTTTTCCATTGATCAATCAATCAAGTGTATTTATAAAGCCCTTTTACATCAGCCAATGTCACAAAGTGCTATACAGAAACCCAGCCTAAAACCACAGAGCAAGCAATGCAGATGTAGAAGCATGGTGGCTAGGAAAAAACTCCCTAGAAAGGCAGGAACCTAGGAAGAAACCTAGAGAGGAACCAGGCTCTGAGGGGTGGCCAGTCCTCTAATGGCTGTGCCGGGTGGAGATTATAACAGTACATGGCCAAGATTTTAAAATGAGACAGGATTGTGTCGAGGGATAGATCTGGGGAAGGGTACCAAAACATTTCTGCAGCATTGAAGGACCCCAAGAACACAGTGGCCTCCATCATTCTTAAATGGAATAAGTTTGGAACTGCCAAGACTCTTCCTAGAGCTGGCCACTTGGCCAAACTGAACTATCGAGGGAGATGGACCTTGGTCAGGGAGGTGACCAAGAACCTGATGGTCACTCTGACAGAGCTCCAGAGTTCCTCTGTGGAGATGGGAGAAGCTTCCAGAAAAACAACCATCTCTGCAACACTCCACCAATCAGGCCTTTATGGTAGAGTGGCCAGATGGAAGTCACTCCTCAGTAAAAGGCACATGACAGTCCACTTGGAGTTTGCCAAAAGACACCTAAAGGACTCTCAGATCATGAGAAACAAGGTTCTCTGGTCTGATGAAACCAAGATTGAACTATTTGACCTGAATGCCAAGCGTCAGGTCTGGAGGAAACCTGGCACCATCCCTACGGTGAAGCATGGTGGTGGCAGCATCATGCTGTGGGGATGTTTTTCAGTGACAGGGACCTGGAGACTAGTCGGGATCGAGGGAAAGATGAACAGAGCAAAGTACAGAGAGATCCTTGATAAAACAAGGACCCTAAGGACAACGACCCTAGGCACACAGCCAAGACAACGCAGGAGTGGCTTCGGGACAGGTGTTGGAATGTCCTTGAGTGGCCCAGCCAGAGCCCGGACTTCAACCCTATCTAACATCTCTGGAGAGACCTGAAAATAGCTGTGCAGTGACACTCCCCATCCAACCTGACAGAGTTTGAGAGGATCTGCAGAAAAGAATGGGAGAAACACCCCAAATGCAGGTCTGCCAAGCTTGTAGCATCAAGTCTGTAATCGCTGCCAAAGGTGCTTCAACAAAGTACTGAGTAAATGGTCTGAATAGAGGTCGACCGATTATGATTTTTCAACGCTGATACCGATACCGATTATTGGAGGACAAAAAAAAGCCGGTACCAATTGATCGGCCGATTTTTAAAATTGATTTGTAATAATGACAATTACAACGATACTGAATGAACACTTATTTTAACTTAATATAATACATCAATAAAATCAATTTAGCCTCATAAATAATGTAACATGTTCAATTTGGTTTAAATAATGCAAAAACAAAGTGTTGGAGAAGAAAGTAAAAGTGCAATATGTGCAATGTAAGAAAGCTAATGTAAGTTCCTTGCTCAGAACATGAGAACTTATGAAAGCTGGTGGTTCCTTTCAACATGAGTCTTCAATATTCCCAGGTAAGAAGTTTTAGGTTGTAGTTATTATAGGAATTATAGGACTATTTCTCTCTATACCATTTGTATTTAATATGCCTTTGACAATTGGATGTTCTTATAGGCACTTTAGTATTGCCAGTGTAACAGTATAGCTTCCGTCCCTCTCCTCGCTCCTACCTGGGCTCAAACCAGGAACACAACGACAACAGCCACCCTCGAAGCAGCGTTACCCATGCAGAGCAAGGGGAACAACTACTCCAAGTCTCAGAGCGAGTGACGTTTGATACGCTATTAGCGCGCACCCTGCTAACTAGCTAGCCATTTCACATCACATAATTACACCAGCCTAATCTCGGGAGTTGATAGGCTTGAAGTCATAAACAGCAGAGCTGCTGGCAAAACACACAAAAGTGCTGTTTGAATGAATGCTTATGAGCCTGCTGGTGCCTACAATCGCTCAGTCAGACTGCTCTGTCAAATCATAGACTTAAGTATAACATAATAGCACACAGAAATGTGAGCCTTAGGTCATTAATATGGTCGAATCCGGAAACTATCATCTCGAAAATAAGACGTTTATTCTTTCAGTGAAATACGGAACAGTTCCGTACTTTATCTAATGGGTGGCATCCATCACTCTAAATATTCCTGTTACATTGCACAACCTTCAATGTTATGTCATAATTACGTAAAAGTCTGGCAAATTAGTTCGCAATGAGCCAGGCTGCCCAAACTGTTGCATTTACCCTGACTCTGTGTGCAATGAACGCAAGAGAAGTGACACAATTTCACCTGGTTAATTTTGCCTGCTAACCTGGATTTCTTTTAGCTAAATATGCAGGTTTAAAAATATATACTTCTGTGTATTGATTTTAAGAAAGTCATTGGTGTTAATGTTTAGGTAAACGTTGGAGCAATGACAGTCCTTTTTCTCGAATGCGCACTGGTATCGATTATAAACTAGTAATATCATCAACCATGTGTAGTTATAACTAGTGATTATGATTGATTAAGTTTAATGCTAGCTAGCAACTTACCTTGGCTTCTTACTGCATTTGTGTAACAGGCAGGCTCCTCGTGGAGTGCAATGAGAGGCAGGTGGTTAGAGCGTTGGACTAGTTAACCGTAAGGTTGCAAGATTGTATCCCTGAGCTGACAAGGTAAAAATCTGTCGTTCTGCCCCTGAACAAGGCAGTTAACCCACCGTTCCTAGGCCATCATTTAAAATAAGAATGTGTTCTTAACTGACTTGCCTCGTCAAATAAAGATTAAATAAAGGTGTAAAAAAAAAAATTGGCGTCCAAAATGACCGATTTCCGATTATTATGAAAACTTGAATTCGGCCCTAATTAATCGGCCATTCCGATTAATCGGTCGACCACTAGTCTGAATGTGATTTTTCAGTATTTGTTTTATACATTTGCAAAACTGTTTTTGTTTTGACATTATGGGGTAGTGTGTGTAGGTTGATCAGGGAAAAATGTAATCAATATAAAATAGGTCTGTAAATGTAACAAACTGTGGAAAAAGTAAAGGGGTGTGAAAACTTCCCGAATGCACTGTATACAGGGTACCAGAACCGGGTCGATGGGGTGCAACGTGATTGAGGTAGATATGTACATATAGGTAGGGGTAAAGCGATTAGGCAACAGAATAGATAATAAACAGTAGCAACAGTGTATGTGATTAATCAAAAGGGTAAATGCAGATAGTCCTGGTATCTATTTGGTGAACTTTTTAGAAGTCTTAAGGCCTTGGGGTAGAATGTGTTCAGGATCCTGTTGTTCCAGACTTGGTGCGTCGGTACCACTTCCCGTGCAATAGCAGATAGAACAGTCTATGACTTGGGTGGCTGGAGTCTGACGATTTTTAGGGCCTTAATTTTTAGGGCCTTTCTCTGACCCCGTCTGGTATATAGGTCCTGGATGGCAGGGAGCTCGTCCGCTCTACCTTCTGTAGCTCCTTGCAGTCGGATGCCTAGTAGTTGCCATACCAAGCGTTGAGAGAGCCAGTCAAGATGCTTTCAATGTTGCAACTGTATCACTTTTTGATGATCTGAGGGCTCATGCTAAATGTTTTCAGCCTCCTGAGGGGGAAGAGGCATTGTCATGCCTTCTTCACGACTGTGTTGGTGTGTGTGTGGACCATATTAATTCCTTAGTGATGTGGACACCAAGGAACTTGAAGCTCTCAACCCTCTCCTCTACAGCCTCGTCGATGTGAATAGGGGTGTGCTCAGCCCTCCGTTTCCTGTAGTTCACGATCAGCTCCTATGTCTTGCTGATGAAGAGGGAGAGGTTGTTGTCCTGGCACCACGCTGCCAGGTCACTGACCTAGGGCTGTGGTCATAAAATGTTGTCAGCCGGTTATTGTCTAATAAATCAATTTAATATACACCATCACAATAAATCTATTCTTTATTTTAGGAAAGTCTAAAGAAACATTATGATAGGAAGAAAATGTATTTCAGAAGAACAGAATATGAGTTGGCTTACTGTATGTTATCTGGCTATGCTCCATGACATTGGCTGTACGCTTGTTCATTTAGCAGACAAGATATGCTTATAAGTCTGGTACCATTATAGTATATGATTTTATAGTAAGAATAATATAATTGAACTTAGCTGAATAAAATAGAAAGGATATTTTTCCCATTCTGGAGCGAGTGCGTATATGAAGTGGCTATGTTGAGTGTAAAAGTGATCATTTGGTGATCCTTTAGTGATCACAGGTCCTATATGTTAGTTTTATAGTTATTTAGCAACCAGTTGTGAATGATACAAACCTTAGAATGTCTTAGAAATGAAAACATATGATGCGACTATAGGCTATCGATGGTTTGAGAAAATTGCTAAAAAATCTTGTGATCTGTTCCTGGCCTCAGGTTGCACACACTGTTCTTTCATCAAGTGATCATATTTTCACCCATCAATTTAATATTGTCTTTACTAATATGTCAAATTAGTTTAGATTTAGAATGGCCCGTTATCAAATGGACAGAAACAGGGGCAGGGGAAATATGACATGTCATCAGTATTCACTGGAATAGTGAATTCAGGCTGCTTTCCCATTGGCTCGTTTTTCAATCATGCCAGGTAAGCTACTCCGGTTATTTCACTCCATGCATCAACCACTGCTTGAGGAGCATGCAGCCTCTATTCCTCCTAACTCTGTATGCCATGGGCTCTCCAACCCTGTTTCTGCAGCTACCCAGTGCTTCATTTGGGAAACCAAGTGAAATCTGTTTGGGAACGTTAATAGTAACATGTTTTCACGACAAAACACATTTTAATTCAACTGTTGATTCACTGGAAGAGGGAAAATAGAGCCCCGAGTACCAGGCCATTAGCGACCTAATGGTCATGAGTTGGGCACTACCATAATTAGACGGGATGGCTGTGAGCCATATACGACCAAGGTTTCTGCTTTTGGGGGAGCCTTATGGTTACGCAATGCTGGGGTAATCAGTAGTGTATGCTCTGGGTTCTCTCCCCAGGTTAGGCCTCAGAAGAATGGGGAAATGGGATTGGATCAGTGGAAACAATCTCAAGGCTGGTTTACAGTCAGTCTATCGACATTTCTGTAGACAATTGTCATAAAGACATCATGAACATTCTATTGTAGTCCGACATCAAACTTGTAGTTATAAAAAAGTATAAAGACAAAACAACAGCCTCTGCATGACATCAGTAGCCTGGTGCTCCAAATTGCATACTTTCTCTATTTTAACACCAATAAACATATCTGTTTGGACATTTACAAGTGAATGTGAACAAGGGACAATGTGCAAATGTCCAACGTTTTGATGCATGCAGTACTGGCTCTTCAGCAGCATGTCTACATTCTGTGTCTGTGTGGAGTCTGGAGTCACTAAGGCAATGGGCCTGCCTGCTCTGCTTTGAGAAGAGGGGAGAATCAGACAGGCCTACAATGGGGAGAAGAAAAATCAAGTCAATCAAAATAGCAGTGGCAGCTGTACAAATAACTAATCCAAAGGGCGTTTCCTTCTCAAACAAGGTAACGCCACATCATCTGATTAATTCAACTACTAGCAAGTTAAACTAGGGCTCGTGTTAATGAATAATGCTGCGTTTTTTATGCAGGAAAAATATATATCAAACGCATAAGAAATATCTTTCTGTCACTTGGCTCTGTCATAACCTCACATGGTCTCTCCTATCATTGCTATGCAGACGACACACAATTAATCTTCTCCTTTCCCCCTTCTGACGACCAGGTGGCGAATCGCATCTCTGCATGTCTGGCAGACATATCAGTGTGGATGACGGATCATCACCTCAAGCTGAACCTCGGCAAGACGGAGCTGCTCTTCCTCCCGGGGAAGGACTGCCCGTTCCATGATCTTGCCATCACGGTTGACAACTCCATTGTGTCCTCGTCCCAGAGCGCTAAGAACCTTGGCATGATCCTGGACAACACCCTGTCGTTCTCAAATAACATCAAGGCGGTGGCCCGTTCCTGTAGGTTCATGCTCTACAACATCCGCAGAGTACGACCCTGCCTCACACAGGAAGCGGCGCAGGTCCTAATCCAGGCACTTGTCATCTCCCGTCTGGATTACTGCAACTCGCTGTTGGCTGGGCTCCCTGCCTGTGCCATTAAACCCCTACAACTCATCCAGAACGCCGCAGCCCGTCTGGTGTTCAACCTTCCCAAGTTCTCTCACGTCACCCCGCTCCTCCGCTCTCTCCACTGGCTTCCAGTTGAAGCTCGCATCCGCTACAAGACCATGGTGCTTGCCTACGGAGCTGTGAGGGGAACGGCACCTCAGTACCTCCAGGCTCTGATCAGGCCCTACACCCAAACAAGGGCACTGCGTTCATCCACCTCTGGCCTGCTCGCCTCCCTACCACTGAGGAAGTACAGTTCCCGCTCAGCCCAGTCAAAACTGTTCGCTGCTCTGGCCCCCCAATGGTGGAACAAACTCCCTCACGACGCCAGGACAGCGGAGTCAATCACCACCTTCCGGAGACACCTGAAACCCCACCTCTTTAAGGAATACCTAGGATAGGATAAAGTAATCCTTCTCACCCCCCCCCCTCCCTTAAAAGACCTAGATGCACTATTGTAAAGTGGCTGTTCCACTGGATGTCATAAGGTGAAAGCACCAATTTGTAAGTCGCTCTGGATAAGAGCGTCTGCTAAATGACTTAAATGTAATGTAAATGTTTTGTAAACACATCTAAAATGCTTCTTATTGTGATTTCTGCTCGGCATCAGACACATTCTGTGCATCAGTTGCACTTCTTCACTGGGATGAGAATTCAGGAACGGGAGTTCTATCAGCAGACAGCGCTGCCACTGATGTGGAGCTTCTTTTCTCTGGTGCTGTTCTCAGTGTAGCCAGCCTATTTTTCTCAGGTAAAATGCAAGATTAACTTCAAGCAAAACATTAGGAAATGTAGCTGGCTACATTATTTCTATGATAGGCCTAAACATTATAATGGCCATACATCGTTTTTGCAAAAAATACCTTGCTTTTTTATTGTAAGCTCATTTACTTGTGTGGCTGCCAGCCAAATAGCATTGCACTTCTGTTTTCATCTGATGAAAATTACACTGTTTTATGCCGAATGTGTTGCACTATAGTTGCACCTCCCTGATCATTTTATTGAAGAAAACACTGTTGACTTTCAATATAAAATGCAACCCCTGTCAATACACAGCTGGACACACCTGCTCCTGCTTTCTCCTGTTGTGACTTTTACAAACATACACGTGACTGGCTCAGCTGTGCTGGGGAACGAAGTAAGCTTCATAATGTAAAATAATGTGACAGGTGAAATAAGAACGGGGACCTGCTTTATCCACTAATGTATTGCACAAGTTGACTGCAGATATTTACTTAACAAATTGCTACAAATATTTAATGGTATTGAAAAACTTAAAATAACATTTTGATGGTATTGAAAGATCATCATGTGGCTATTTCCAAATACCCCGGTATACGGTATATACGGTATACCGCACAAGCCTACTTTAACTGTTCAGCGATCTTACCATTTATGTCTCTCTTCTCATCCACAGGCACCATCGATGAGGACGCAGCAGTGAACTGACGAGTCACACATAGAAACCCCCCAGTCCCTCCCACCACCAGCCCCCCTCCCCTCCCTCTGTCCCTCTCCCCTATTCCTGGCCCCTCTCCCCCACCCCAGACTCACCATGCTGATCAAGGAGTACCGGATCCCAATGCCAATGAGCGTGGACGAGTACCGCATCGCCCAACTCTACATGATCCAGGTGAGGCCAACAGACACACGTCTCACCTGTAACTCCTGACCCCTCACCTGCAGGACAACACCTCAACCCCAGAGTTCAATAGAACACTGACTGGACAACAAATCTGTAGTGGAGTGGAGGGGGAGCTTTTGTAAAACAGGGGATTTTCTACCGCGATTGGTCATTAAAGTGCTCAATTATAAATTGATTGGTCACACAGCGTTTAATGTTGGGATACAGCCGGGTTCCCAAACTGGTGGCCCGCGCTGAAAAATGTTGTACCCCAAAGTTTTCTGAGCTAAAATAAATAAGTAATTGTAACGGCTGTTGTTGATGGAAGAAGAGGAAAACCAATGCGCAGGGTGGTAAGTGTCCATATTGATAATTTATTACCATGAACACAAAAACAAAAATAATGAGAACGAAACAAAACAGTCCTGTACAGTGAATACACAAACACTCAACAGAAAATAATCACCCACAACAGGCTGCCTAAGTATGGTTCTCAATCAGGGACAACGATTGACAGCTGCCTCTGATTGAGAACCATACCAGGCCAAACACAGAAATCCCAAATCATAGAAAAAAAGAACATAGACTGCCCACCCCAACTCACGCCCTGACCATACTAAAACAAAGACAAAACAAAGGAACTAAGGTCAGAACGTGACAGTAATAACTTTTTGAGTGGTTTAATTTTCTTTGTTTGACGTAAAATACTGTAAAAACACCAGGAAATCAACTCTAAGTGATTTTCATTTAAGAAATCTGTTCCCAAGTATTCCCGCACATAATAGAGAGACACGTGATTGTATTCAAATGTAAGCAAGTTTTTAAAATATTTTTTTAGTCAACAAATGATTTGTTATTTTGTTCCGGCCCCCGACCATCCACTCAAGATAAAGTTGTCCCGCGGCTGAATCTAGTTGATGATCCCTGGCATACAGGAACAATAGGAGCTGTGTACTGATGGATTATCTCTACTTTAACTCTCTGAGGATGGCTGCTCCCTCCCTCCCTCCCTCCCTCAGCTGGGTGTGTGTTTTGTCCAGGGAGGGCACTCTGCTACTCTCTTACAGCAGGCAGAAACTGCTGTGACGTGAAAGCCGCCAGTCTAAAGCTGCTAGGAAGGACCATACTCCCCCCGGGAGGAATGTCTCTAATGGATTCATTTGTTCTGTTGTTTATTTATACGCCAGAAACATTTTGCTTGTGGGCACTAGGTAGGGATGATGAAGAAGCTGCTAACACAGGATATTGAGAATCTCAATCAACACTCCTCTGAATTCTCTTCTGTCTACTATTCAGGCTGATTTAACTGCAGCTGTCCCTACTTAGCTGCATTACATGTAGCCAGCCCAGCCCTCTTCCCCTGCCTACCACTGTACACTAAATACAGTTTGTACAGTTTGCATTATTCTCAGGTGTACAGCACTGGCCACTAATCCGGTTGAGCTGCATTTCCCTCTAAATGGGTTTGAACATGGTCATGTGAACAGACATGCCCCAAGGCAGTCATAAAAGTTGTGTCCCTGCCTCTTTAGTGCTTTGTCAGTACTGTATTAACGGTGTCGGGTACTGTATGGACTTGTACTAGCCTGTTTTAATAGAACTGGATCAGAGGAAGGGCTTTGACACTAGAAGGAAGAGGGGCTGATCAGTCATTTCCACAATTGGGGTTGAGCTCCAGAGTCATTGATTCTGGCCCAGTTCCATAGGTACTTGTGAACCTCAGCAAAGTGAACAGATGGAGAATCCAGAAGGATAGAGTGTTTACAAGCAAGCTGAGGCAGGCAAGGGAGGAAGGATGATGTTAAATTAGTGACCCATAGTTACTTTCCCCTTTTCCACCTTTTCAGGTCACACAGCAAAATATTTAGGAGCAAATACGAGTAAAATGGCCACACTATAGAGCACTGTTGCCATGGCAACCATGACGTCAGCAGCATGCCGGCAGTCAGGTTGAGAGAGAGAGAGAGAGAGAGAGAGAGAGAGAAAGGAAGAAAGAGAGAGAAGAGAGAAAGGAAGAAAGAGAGAGAAGAGAGAGAGAGAAAGGAAGGAAGAGAGAGAGAGAGAGAGAGAGAGAGAGAGAGAGAGAGAGAGAGAGAGAGAGAGAGAGAGAGAGAGAGAGAGAGAGAGAGAGAGAGAGAGAGAGAGAGAGAGAGAGAGAGAGAGAGAGAGAGAGAGAGAGAGAGAGAGAGAGAGAGAGAGGAGAATAATCCGAGAGCTTGAGGGGAAGAGTTAGAAATGGAGCTGAAGAGTGGAGGGTAGAAACAGAGAGGGAAATATATTTTAGGGAGAGTAGGAGAGGCAGGGTGTGGATGGATACCCTGTCTTCATTCCTGCATGATACCAGGGCAACCCCAGGCAGAATTCCTGCCCCTTATTTATCCCCAGTGTAACAATGGTGGCTCAAGCTTGGACCTGTCAGCGTATGACCTTTGCTTTAAGAAATCATGAGGAGAGAGGCCAGGAATACTGGGAAAAATGGGTTTTGTACTTCAAATTGATCTAATTCAAAGATGCTGAACGTATGATGTGTGCTGTACCTGCCAGAACTTTTTTGTTGTTCTTTAACTTTATTTGTATTATCTTTGTGTTCTTCAATAAAAATATTGAAAAAGAAAAATACCCAGAACCTCTCAGTACAATGAAGAGCTTCTCTGTCTGTATGACTGTCTTCACTCCAGCAGGCCAGACTCCTCCTGACTCCATGTTCCACACGGCTGTCTCTTGTTTACCTTTAAACCTTATCAGTTAAATTAAGTGGGCACTTTCTCTCTCACTCTCTCCCTCCCTTCCAGCATTTATTCACCACCCACCATTTTGTTCTTCCAGTTTCCCTGATCGGATGTCATGAGGGTTATGCCAGTCAATACAGCCAGCCAGGTAGTTATGAGGAAGCTGAACAGATAGATTACAGACAGACTGTCCTCTATATTTAGTCCTTCCTGAATAACTTAATGTAATGTAGCTTCCTTTCTGAATGTAATTTATCCATTAGTAACCATACCTCTCTCGGTCAGTTTCGGTTTAACTCCTGGAAACATGTCAAACCAATGAGGAAAGAGACATAAATAGAAATAGCAATGGAATATCCCTGCCTGCATTCCCTTCCTCTTCACCTTTTTATTCAGTTCAGTTTTGTTTGGAGACCCTTTATGGTTTGCACACAGATCCAAGCAAAACATTAGGCCTATTCCCAAAGGGGAGGGCTGAGCCGTGGCCTGGGATTTTTAATCTTCCTGATGGTTTCTTGTGAGCTGCAGAGCACCAAGAGCCAGCCTCTGGCAGGAGGTTAGGATTGATACTGACCAGTGGCACCCGGGCTTGCAGGCCACAGGCACCTGTCAGCGGGATAATGAAGTGCCTTGCATGTGTGTGGGTGTGCGTTTCTGTGTGTGGGTGTGTACAAACTACAGCATGTTTGTGTAAGCGTCTGGCTGTGTCTATATATGCGTGTGCGCGTGTGTGGCTATGCGCACAGGCCTATACTGTATGTGTTGCAGAGTGTTTTTGAGCATCTGCTTGTGTTTGTGTGTATCTTTGTGTGTGTGTATTGTGTGCTTCTGCAGTCAGTCAGGAGGAATGTGCTGTGTCTGAGGAGCTTTGTCCGGCTGTTGAGAGCAGGGTAGGTGGCTAATGAACAACCTGTCAAAGGTAATGGGGGCTAGTGGGGTGGATGCCTCAATGCACACATCTCATCTCCCCACTACCCCACTGATTCACTGCCTGCTGTCCTGTTGTCCCTCTCCCTCCTGTTGTCCCTCTCCCTCCTGTTGTCCCTCTCCCTCCTGTTGTCCCTCTCCCTCCTGTTGTCCCTCTCCCTCCTGTTGTCCCTCTCTCTCCTGTTGTCCATCTCCCTCCTGTTGTCCCTCTCCCTCCTGTTGTCCCTCTCTCTCCTGTTGTCCCTCTCTCTCCTGTTGTCCCTCTCCCTCCTGTTGTCCCTCTCCCTCCTGTTGTCCCTCTCTCTCCTGTTGTCCCTCTCCCTCCTGTTGTCCCTCTCCCTCCTGTTGTCCCTCTCTCTCCTGTTGTCCCTCTCCCTCCTGTTGTCCCTCTCTCTCCTGTTGTCCCTCTCCCTCCTGTTGTCCCTCTCCCTCCTGTTGTCCCTCTCCCTCCTGTTGTCCCTCTCTCTCCTGTTGTCCCTCTCCCTCCTGTTGTCCCTCTCCCTCCTGTTGTCCCTCTCTCTCCTGTTGTCCCTCTCCCTCCTGTTGTCCCTCTCTCTCCTGTTGTCCCTCTCCCTCCTGTTGTCCCTCTCTCTCCTGTTGTCCCTCTCCCTCCTGTTGTCCCTCTCCCTCCTGTTGTCCCTCTCCCTCCTAGAGCATTATGTAAAAGCCGGGAGTAGCTAAGTTATTAGATGCACATGTAGTATTGACTCGCTGATATTATCTCAGACTGTCTGGGAACGTCATACTGTAGTCCTTGCCCTTACCCTCACGTTTTCACCATCCTCAGCACTTGGACTCTGTTCCCTAGTGTGCCTTTAGCACGCCTGTTTCCCTTGTTTCTACATCAGCAGGAAGCCTCTCCCTGGTGGATCCCACTGCGTGATGTTTGAAAAGTAAAGTCCTTCCAGCCCCCTACCCTCCCCCATTACTGTGGTGTACCTGGAATGTAAATATGGGAAAGGTGTGTTTGACTGAGCTGGATCGGCAGCTCTCCTGACTTAGCAGTGTAGGTCAACAGCATGTCTTGGTGATTCACCTATTCTGTTGAAGCTAAATGACAACATCCTCTGTGTGTAAATCCATAAAAATAACTTCTTTTTTTTTTTAAATCAAATTTTATTTGTCACATGCCCCGAATACAACAGTAGACCTTACAGTGAAATGCTTACTTACAAGCCCTTAACCAACAATGCAGTTTTAAGAAAAATAAGTGTTAAGAAAGTATTTACTAAAATAAACATAAGTTAAAAAAATAGACAAACAAATGATAAAAAAGCAACAATAAAATAACAGTAACAAGGCTATATACAGCGGGTACCGGTACAATGTGCTGGGGCACAGGTTAGTTGAGGTAATTGAGATAATATATACATGTAGGTAAAGTGACTATGCACAGATAATAAACAAAGAGTAGCAGCAGCATAAAAATGGGGGTGTGTGGGGGGTCAGTGCAGATAATCAAGGTAGCCATTTTCTTGACGTGTTTTTGTCTTCACATCAGGGTGCTTCACCTGACCTCCCTTGTTTAACCTCATTTCAGTCCTCAGTTGACCTTTGACCTATGCTTCCTCACCTAACCCATAACTGTATTGTGATCTGAACAGAAAAAGAGTCGGGATGAGACCTGTGGCGAGGGCAGCGGAGTGGAGATCTTGGAGAACAAGCCATATGAGAACGGCCCAGGGGGAATCGGCCAGTACACCCACAAGGTTTACCACATCGGCATGCACATCCCCAGCTGGTTCCGCTCCATCCTGCCCAAGGCAGCGCTCCGGGTAGAGGAGGAGTCCTGGAACGCCTACCCCTACACCCGCACAAGGTGTGAGACTATTGCCCCCTTCAGGAGTACCACCCTTACACCCCCCCCCCCCCCACACACATACAGGAGTACCACCCTTACACCCCCTCACACAGGAGAACCACCTTTACACCCCCACACACAGGAGAACCATCCTTACACTCCACCCCACACACACACAAACACAGGAGAACCACCCTTACACCCCCCACACACAGGGGAACCACCCTTACACCCCCCACATACAGGAGTACCACCCTTACACCCCTCTCACACAGGAGAACCACCTTTACACCCCCCACACACAGGAGAACCATCCTTACACCCCCACCCCACCCCACACACAAACACAGGAGAACCACCCTTACACCCCCCACACACAGGGGAACCACCCTTACACCACCCCCCACATACAGGAGTACCACCCTTACACCCCTCTCACACAGGAGAACCACCTTTACACCCCCACACACAGGAGAACCATCCTTACACCCCCCACACACACACACACAGGAGAACCACCCTTACACCCCCACACACAGGGAACCACCCTTACACCACCCCCCACATACAGGAGTACCACCCTTACACCCTCTCACACAGGAGAACCACCTTTACACCCCCACACACAGGAGAACCATCCTTACACCCCCCCACACACACACACACAGGGGAACCACACTTACACCCCCCCACATACAGGAGTACCACCCTTACACCCCTCTCACACAGGATAACCACCTTTACACCCCCCCACACACAGGAGAACCACCCTTACACCCCCCACCCACCCCACACACACACACACACACAGGAGAACCACCTTTACACCCCCCACACACAGAAGTACCACCCTTATACAGCAGCCCCTACAGTACAGTTGGTGAGACTGTTTACCCTAAGCTTATACCCATGCCCATAGTTTGAGCTGTCTGATGGGTTGTTCTCAACATCAAACCTTATCCCAAATGGAGTGATTGTTTATTCAATCTGCCCCTTCAGGAAAATACTTAGCCAAGCAAAGCTAAAAGATTCCAGAGCAGTTATCAGAACACTGCAGAGCGTGCCAACCAAGACATGGGCAGTCTTCCAGCCAACAGCTCTGCTAGCCAGCCTATCGTTCGGAATTGATGATGCCCTAGATTTAGGGTGCGTTTGTTTGTCTGTCTGTCTGGGGCCTGGGCAGAGCTGCAGGTGTGAGGCTGCTGAAATGAGAAGCGCCCCTTGAAAACACTGTCAAGGTATTGATAGACTGGAGCCGTCTGCTGACAGTTTCATCAAAGCAGTGACAGCTCTGCTGCAGACGACAGATGGACTAACAGCTCTCCACCTCGCCTGGAGCCAGAGACAGAGAGTGAGGGTGAGAAAGATCTAGAGTGACAGACCGAAACAAAGATGAACAGTAGCTAGCTCTTGCCAGATAGACATTTTTTAGACTTGCCCATCATTTAGCCCAGAACCTACTCGATAATAGAGACATCGGCAGGTAGCATAGGGGTTAAGAGCATTGGGCCAGTAAGTGAAAGGTCACTGGTTCAAATCCCATAGACGACGAGGTGAAAAATCTATCTGTGCTCTTGAGCAAGGCACTTAACCCAAATTCCTCCTGTAAGTTGCTCTGGATAAAAGCGTCTGCTAAATTACTCAAATGTAATGTTTCCACCATACACAAAGTATTTTGCTGTGGGGATATACTGTGTCCAGGTCAACATATTGTGCTTATTTATTACTGACGCCTCTCAGCTTGCTCTCCTCTCTCCTCCAGATATACATGTCCCTTTGTTGAGAAGTTCTCCATTGACATTGAGACGTACTACAAGCCAGACACAGGAAACCAGCCAGACGTCTTCAACATGTCCCCAGCCGAGAAGAGGCTAAGGACTCTGGGTAAGGTGGTGCCAGTATGGGACAAATAGTGGAATATTAGAAGGACAATAGAGCCTCAGACCACAGTGCCCAAGCAGCACTGTTAGTTGATGGTGATGATTTCTCCTCACTATGGACAACTTTCAACTACCTGCAGCAGTAAAGTCAAAATGACAGGTCTAGGTTAGTGGTCTTGTTTGAATAGCCATGGTTATTGTTAAGGGCTTCCTGATGCATGACCTACGGCAGGGTAAGAGTGAAGCTCCTGGGTTCACACAGCAGCCAGTAGAGTAGAGGCCCACTGGTGGCCGTTTGCTTCCACTGCAACTGTTTTTTCTGCATTTTGTTGTGTGACAGTCTAAATTTAAATTGGATTAAATTGTGATTTTGTGTTACTGGCGTAAACAAAATACCCCATAATGTCAAAGTTGAATAAGGTTATTTTATTTTTTACAAATTAATTTTAAAAATTATGCTGAGATGTCTTCTCAAGTATTCAAACCCTTTGTTATCACAAGCCTAGTTAGTTCGGGATTCTAACATGTATTGACTCAGGGGACTGAATACTTATGTAATCAAGATGTATTAGTGTTTTATATAAGAAGCAGTGCAGCTTGGTTGGGTTGTGTTTCAGAGGATGCACGGCTCTCGACCTTCGCCTCTCCGGAGTCCGTACGGGAGTTGCAGCAATGAGACAAGACTGTAACCACCAATTGGATACCACGAAATTGGGAGAAAAAGGGGTAAAAGAAGAAAAAAAAAGAACTACTGAATTTATTTAAGCACCATAGATCAAAGATGGACGAAATCCAAATGCTGTTGTACTCAAAATATATCTTCATAAATAAAAAGGCACAGGGCAAACCCAAAGTGCAAAAATGTAAAGTACTCAGGAAATAGTCGGAGAGATTCCCCTCAGGAAAACAGGTAACATTTACAATGACTGACAAAGTCAAATGGCAGAGGGAGTTTATATACAGTGACAGAGTGGGGATTGGAACCAGGTGTGTGTAATGATGACGAGACAAGTCCGGGGTTGATGAGTGAAGGGCGATTGCCATCAGTATGTTCGGCAGCAGCTAGAAGGCCGGTGATGCCAAACGCCTGAGCTGGATAGGAGGGGGAGCCAAAGCGAAGGCTGATGAGGCGCTGCTCCAGCCGCCGGGGCTCCGCCAACCTTCGGTATGACCCCGGAGACGTGGTGCAGGTCGGTTGGGACGACGCCTGTGGAAGTCCCTGATGAGAGAACGATCCAAGATGTCCTGCACCGGAACCCAGCACCGCTCTTCTGGACCGTACCCCTCCCAGTCGACCAGGTACTGGAGAAGCCCCCCACGACTCTGTGAGTCCAACAAGCTGCGGACGGAGTACGCCGGGGCCCCCTCGACGTCCAAGGGAGGGGGTGGTGTGTTGTGGGGTCCAGCACTAGCCAAGGGACCAGCTGCCACCGGCCTGAGGAGAGTTCTATGAAATGAGGGTGAGATACTGTAATTGTCGGGAGATGTAATCTGTACGTCACTGCTTTGACTCCTCAGGACTTTGAACAGCCTCACAAACCGTGGGCTCAGCTTTCGGCAGGGCAGGCGGAGGGGCAGGTCCTTTGTAGAAAGCCAGACCCTGTCACCGGGGTGAAAGACCGTGGCCCCACTGCGGTCACGATCGACCTGCCGGAGGATGATGCGCTGGAGACAGGTGTGCACGGGGTTCCATACCTCCTCGGCGCGCCGGAACCAATCGTCCACCACAGGATCCTCGATCTGACTCCGGTTCCAGTGTGCCAGGGCCGTCTGATAGCCTAGAACACATTGAAAGGGTGTGAGGTTAGTGGAGGAGTGACAGAGGGAGTTTTGTGCGTATTCTGCCTGAGGCAGAAACTAACTACGAAGGTACCTACCCAGTTCCTGATTTAACCTTTCCATCTGCCCATTTGTTTGGGGACGGTACCTGGAGCTGAGGTTGACCGTGACCCCCAGTTGTTCCATGAAGGTCTTCCAGACCCGGGAGGTGAACTGAGGACCAGGGTCAGACATGATGTTCTCCGGGATCCCGTAGTGCCAGAAGATGTGCGAGAAAAGAGCCTCCGCGGTCAGGGCCGTAGGGAGACCAGTTAGAGGAATCAAACGACAGGCTTTGGAAAACTGGCCCCCAACAACCAAGATGGTGGTGTGCCCCTCCGAGGGGGAGGTCTATGACAAAGTCCATGGAGAGATGGGACCAGGGTTGTTGTGGAACTGGCAGCGGGTGGAGTTTGCCACAGGGAAGGTGTCTTGCTCTGTGCGCAGGTGGAGCAGGTAGAGACGTAAATTCGGATGTCCCAGGATAGGGCACCAGTACTTGGCAGAGAGCCAGTCGATAGTACGGGCTATACCCAGGTTCCCCGACACAGGTGATGTTTGTGCCCAGGCAAGGAGACGGTCCCACACATCAGAGGGCACATAGATACACCCCTCGGTTGTGGGCAGGTGAGGGCTCCTGTCGCAGGGCTCGACGGATGCCCGCATTCACATTCCACACGACAGGAGCCACAATGCGGGACAGTGGAATAATGGGTGTCACTTTCTCCCTCCGATCCTCTGTGTTATTCACCCGGGACAACACATCGGCCTTAACGTTCTTTGATCCCGGCCAGTAGGAGAGGGTAAAGTCAAACCTGGCGAAGAATAGGGCCCACCTGGCCTGATGAGGGTTCAGCCTCTTCGCTGCTTGAATGTACTCCAGTTTCAGTTTCTGTGGTCCGTCCAGACAAGGAATGGGTGTTTAGCACCCTCCAGTCAGAGCCGCCATGCTTTCAGGGCCTTCTTACACACCAGGTGTGTGCCAGCAGTAGGCGTTTGCCAGCAGTAGGTTCAGCAGGAACTAGAAAGACTGCGATGCCGAACGCCTGAGCTGGACAGGAGGGGGAGCCAAAGCGAAGGCTGGTTTGACAGATGTGAATACTTTCTGAAGGCACTGTAAATGTTATTTGTGACACATGTTGAAGTCAGACTCTCTCTTGCAGACCCCATCGACATTGTCAAAGATCCCATCACTCCACATGAGTACTTGCAAGAGGAGGACCCTCGGATCTACAGGTCAGACAAGACCAAGAGAGGCCCTCTGCAGGAGGACTGGATCGAGGAGTACAACAACAACCCGGGGAAGACGCCCATCATGTGTGCTTACAAACTGTGCAAGGTGGAATTCCGCTACTGGGGTATGCAGTCCAAGATTGAGCGCTTCATCCATGATGTAGGTGCGTATGAGATGGGATGAGGCATTGGAAGAGTAGTTTGAACAAAACCTTAACATATCCCTGCCCGGTGTTGGCTATATGAGTGCTTGGTCCAAGAGCAGTAGTGTTTCCATACTACAGGCATGCTGCTGCTGACTAGTTTAGCTAGTAAACGTCACTGACATTGGGTCAAGATGTTAGAGGTGGCGGCCTGATGGGATGCCCTGATGTTTTCTAGTGCTGTCTGTCCAAACTCTCTCCCTCCCCTTTCCCAGGGCTGAGGAAGGTGATGGTGCGGGCCCACCGGCAGGCTTGGTGCTGGCAGGACGAGTGGTATGGCCTGACCATCGAGGACATCAGGCAGCTGGAGCTGGAGACCCAGTTGGCCCTTGCCCAGAAGATGGCCCATTTCAGCCAGACAGAGGAGGCCACCGAGGCCAATGGAGCTGTTTCATCCCCAGACAAGAATCAGGAGGTCAAGGATACCATCAACTCTTTAGAAGCTGAGGAGGTGGTCAGTGCAGGGGGCGGGGGAGACACTCTCCAAACAAAACGAGCAGGGCTCACAAAGCAGTGGTCCACCTCCTCCAGATCCTCCCGCTCATCCAAGAGAGGAGGTGAGATGTTTGAGCTCAATTGTCTGTATCTGTGTGGATGTATTGGACTGTTGACAATTCATTTTCCTAAATGTAATTTTACAAGCAGGTGGTGTTAGTGAGTATGTATCTAGGTGCTGTAGCTTCAGTACCACTGTCACAGCTTTATCCAGATCTTTTCCACCTGCTTAAAAAACTATCTTACAGACAGTACAACCCCTGTCCCCATCCCCACCTCTAAGCAGCAGTCAGAATCCTGCCTGCCACCTGGACCCTCTGTCTCTCAACCAGCCATACTAATTTCACCCGGTATCACTCCCCTCTCTGGAGCTCTCCTGGGCTATTTATAGCGGCAGTATTGACATTACAGGCTAGAGGAGGCTGACGCTCTACACACTGACCCTCCGCTCCACCCCTGCGGCTCCCATCTATGGGCTGACAGGCACAGCTGCGCTTCCCAGCCCATGAGCATCCAGCATGTGCCAGCCAGGGTTTCAAAGAGACCCCCTCCCCTCCCCACTCCTCCTTGGTGATCATATTGGAGGCAAACAACAAAGATATATGATGGACAGTCCTGCTTTTAGTCCAGGCTTTTTTTCTGTGTGCTAATTGGCTGTCTGTGTGTTCGTGGTTTATGTGTTACATTGTACTCCACTCTTCACCCCCTTCTGAACACTGCGCAATCCTTCTGTGATCAAGTCAAGCATTACAGACACTGTTGAGTGTTTATATAACACTGTGTGTGTGTCATTTTGAGCATATGTCAGTAAGAATATGATTCACTTGGGTCTTAAAATAACAGCGGTACTGTTTGTTTCCCTCCCCTATTTGTGTGTTTCAGCGAGCCCGTCACGCCACAGCCTCTCTGAATGGAGGATGCAGAGCATTGCACGAGACTCCGAGGACAGCTCAGAGGAGGAGTTCTTTGATGCTCATGGTAAATCCACCGTTTTGATAAAGTCATCTTAAAAGCCTAGAGTAGGTTAGAGTAGACAATACTAGTAGTGTGTTCCCTTTCCCATAATCTTCTTGGTGCTTCCTCGTCTGACTCTACATGTCTCTTCAACACAGATCAGTTTTTAAGCTACCCAAATACCCAGCATGCTTTGGGCCTGAGGTTGAAATAGGTGGGTGTAGCTCGACACACGGTTGTTCATCTGTTGGGTGAGGCCAGGAGATGACTCAACACGGGTTGGCTTGTCTTGAAGAAGTGCTGAAATCATCACCCTTCACCTGTTCCCCATTGCCAAAACAATCTCACCCTGCCCTCACACACACACATGCACACACACAAACATGTGCACACACACTCACACACATTCCCTGTGGTGAGTCAATCATCCCATCAAGTCAATCCATGAAACGATGTTCTACTGTGTGTAGGGGTATGTTTGGAAGCATGGTTAACTTAGTTGTTCTATATGACATAATGAATCAAGAAGTATGAATAACAGGTCATCAAATAAGAATAATAAAGTATGGCATATTTTCTTTTTATCTATTTATTTCTATGCTATTTGGTTGTCATTTCTATCTACATGATGAAACTGTTCATGATATGTCATGAATTAACTGCATTTGCATTTATCTGCATGTTCAAATACATATACAGTGGCTTGCGAAAGTAAGCCAGTCTCTATTGCACTCCACACGGCCCTTTCCCACCTGGACAAAAGGAACACCTATGTCAGAATGCTGTTCATTGACTACAGCTCAGCGTTCAACACCATAGTACCCTCAAAGCTCATCACCAAGCTAAGGATCCTGGGACTAAACACCTCCCTCTGCAACTGGATCCTGGACTTCCTGACAGGCCGCCCCCAGGTGGTGAGGGTAGGTAGTAACACATCTGCCACACTGATCCTCAACACTGGAGCTCCCCAGGGGTGCGTGCTCAGTCCCCTCCTGTACTCCCTGTTCACCCACGACTGTATGGCCAGGCACGACTCCAACACCATCATTAAGTTTGCTGACGACACAACAGTGGTAGGTAGGCCTGATCACTGACAACAACGAGACAGCCTATAGGGAGAAGGTCAGAGACCTGGCCGGGTGGTGCCAGAATAACAGCCTATCCCTCAATGTGACCAAGACTAAGGAGATGATTGTGGACTACAGGAAAAGGAGCACCGAGCACGTCCCCATTCTCATCGACGGGGCTGTAGTGGAGCAGGTTGAGAGCTTCAAATTCCTTGGTGTCCACATCAACAACCAACTAGATTGGTCCTAGCACACCAAGACAGTTGTGAATAGGGCCTATTCCCCCTCAGGAAACTAAAAAGATGTGGCATGGGTCCTGAGATCCTCAAAAGGTTCTACAGCTGCACCATCGAGAGCACCCTGACCGGTTGCATCACTGCCTGGTATGGCAATTGCTCCGCCTCTGACCGCAAGGCACTTCAGAGGGTAGTGCGTACGGCCCAGTACATCACTGGGGCAAAGCTGCCTGCCATCCAGGACCTCTACACCAGACGGTGTCAGAGGAAGGCCCTAAAAATTGTCAAAGACACCAGCCACCCCAATCATAGACTGTTCTCTCTACTACCGCATGGCAAGCGATACCGGAGTGCCAAGTCTAGGACAAAAAGGCTTCTCAACAGTTTTTACCCCCAAGCCAAAAGACTCCTGAACAGGTAACCAAATGGTTACCCGGACTATTTGCATTGTGGGTCCCCCCCCCCCCAACCCCTCTTTTACGCTGCTGCTACTCTCTGTTTATCTTATATTCATAGTCACTTTAACTATCCATTAATGTACATACTATCTAAATTGGCCCGACCAATCAGTGCTTCCGCACATTGGCTAACCGGGCTATCTGCATTGTGTACCATCACCCGCCAACCCCTCTTTTTACGCTTCTGCTACTCTCTGTGCAACATACAGTGGGGAGAACAAGTATTTGATACACTACCGATTTTGCAGGTTTTCCTACTTACAAAGCATGTAGAGGTCTGTAATTTTTATCATAGGTACACTTCAACTGTGAGAGACGGAATCTAAAACAAAAATCCAGAAAATCACATTGTATGATTTTTAAGTAATTAATTAGCATTTTATTGCATGACATAAGTATTTGATACATTAGAAAAGCAGAACTTAATATTTGGTACAGATACCTTTGTTTGCAATTACAGAGATCATACGTTTCCTGTAGTTCTTGACCAGGTTTGCACACACTGCAGCAGGGATTTTGGCCCACTCCTCCATACAGACCTTCTCCAGATCCTTCAGGTTTTGGGGCTGTCGCTGGGCAATACGGACATTCAGCTTCCTCCAAAGATCTTCTATTGGGTTCAGGTCTGGAGACTGGCTAGGCCACTCCAGGACCTTAAGATACTTCTTACGAGCCACTCCTTAGTTGCCCTGGCTGTGTGTTTCGGGTTGTTGTCATGCTGGAAAACTCAGCCATGACCCATCTTCAATGCTCTTACTGAGGGAAAGAGGTTGTTGGCCAAGATCTCGCGATACATGGCCCCATCAATCCTTCCCTCAATACGGTGCAGTCGTCCTGTCCCCTTTGCAGAAAAGCATCCCCAAAGAATGATGTTTCCACCTCCATGCTTCACGGTTGGGATGGTGTTCTTGGGGTTGTACTCATCCTTCTTCCTCCTCCAAACACGGCGAGTGGAGTTTAGACCAAAAATCTATTTTTTTGTCTCATCAGACCACATAACCTTCTCCCATTCCTCCTCTGGATCATCCAGATGGTCATTGGCAAACTTCAGACGGGCCAGGACATGTGCTGACTTGAGCAGGGGGACCTTGCGTGCGCTGCAGGATTTTAATCCATGACGGCGTAGTGTGTTACTAATGGTTTTCTTTGAGACTGTGGTCCCAGCTCTCTTCAGGTCATTGACCAGGTCCTGCCTTGTAGTTCTGGGCTGATCCCTCACCTTCCTCATGATCATTGATGCCCCACAAGGTGAGATCTTGCATGGAGCCCCAGACCGAGGGTGATTGACCATCATCTTGAACTTCTTCCATTTTCTAATAATTGCGCCAACAGTTGTTGCCTTCTCAACAAGCTGCTTGCCTATTGTCCTGTAGTCCATCCTAGCCTTGTGCAAGTCTACAATTTTACCCCTGATGTCCTTACACAGCTCTCTGGTCTTTGTGGAGAGGTTGGAGTCTGTTTGATTGATTGTGTGGACAAGTGTCTTTTATACAGGTAACGAGTTCAAACAGGTGCAGTTAATACAGGTAATGAATGGAGAACAGGTGGGCTTCTTAAAGAAAAACTAACAGGTCTGTGAGAGCTGGAATTCTACTGGTTGGTAGGTGATCAAATACTTATGTCATGCAATAAAATGCAAATTAATTACTAAAAATCATACAATGTGATTTTCTGGATTTTTGTTTTAGATTCCGTCTCTCACAGTTGAAGTGTACCTATGATAAAAATTACAGACCTCTACATGCTTTGTAAATAGGAAACACTGACGATTTTGCAGGTTATCAAATACTTGTTCTCCCCACTGTATATGCATAGTCACTTTAACGATACCTACATGTACATACTACCTCAATAGGGGTGGCAGGGTAGCCTAGTGGTTAGAGCGTTGGACTAGTAACCGGAAGGTTGCAAGTTCAAACCCCCAAGCTGACAAGGTACAAATCTGTCGTTCTGCCCCTGAACAGGCAGTTAACCCACTGTTCCTAGGTCGTCATTGAAAATAAGAATTTGTTCTTAACTGACTTGCCTAGTTAAATAAAGGTTAAAAAAATAAGCCTGACTAACAGGTCTGTATGCTACTCTTTTTTCAAATGTCTTTTTACTTTTGTTTTATTTCTTTACTTACACACCTTTTTTCCCGCACCATTGGTTAGAGCCTGTAAGTAAGCATTTCACTTAAGCGTGCATAACTATTCACCCCCCCAAAGTCAATACTTTGTAGAGCCACCTTTTGCAGCAATTACAGCTGCAAGTCTCTTGGGATATGTCTCTATAAGCCTGACTAACAGGTGTCTGTATATAGCCTTGCTACTCTTTTTTCAAATGTCTTTTTACTTTTGTTTTATTTCTTTACTTACACACCTTTTTTTCCGCACCATTGGTTAGAGCCTGTAAGTAAGCATTTCACTTAAGCGTGCATAACTATTCACCCCCCTCCAAAGTCAATACTTTGTAGAGCCACCTTTTGCAGCAATTACAGCTGCAAGTCTCTTGGAATATGTCTCTATAAGCTTGGCGCATCTAGCCACTGGGATTTTTGCCCATTCTTCTAGGCAAAACTGCTCCAGCTTCTTCAAGTTGGATGGGTTCTGCTGATGTACAGCAATCTTTAAGTCATACCACAGATTCTCAATTGGATTGAGGTCTGGGCTTTGACTAGGCCATTCTAAGACATTTAAATGTTTCCCCTTAAATCACCTGAGTGTCGCTTTAGCAGTATGCTTAGGGTCATACTCCTGCTGGAAGGTGAACCCCCGTCTCAGTCTCAAATCTCTGGAAGACTGAAACAGGTTTCCCTCAAGAATTTCCCTGTATTTAGCGCCATCCTTCAATTCGGACCAGTTTCCCAGTCCCTGCCGATGAAAAACATCCCCACAGCATGATGCTGCCACCACCATGCTTCACTGGGGATGGTGTCCTTGGGGTGATGAGAGGTGTTGGGTTTGTGCCAGACATAACGTTTTCCTTGATGGACAAAAAGCTATTTTAGTCTCATCTGACCAGAGTTCCTTCTTCCATATGTTTGGGGAGTCTTCCACATGCCTTTTGGCAAACACAACATGTTAGCTTATTTTTTTCTGGACACTCTTCTGTAAAGCCCAGCTCGGTGGAGTGTACGGCTTAAAGTGGTCATATGGACAGATACTCCAATCTCCGCTGTGGAGCTTTTCAGCTCCTTCAGGGTTTTCTTTGGTCTCTTTGTTGCCTCTCTGATTAATGCCCTCCTTGCCTGGTCTGTGAATTTTGGTGGGTGGCCCTCTCTTGGCAGGTTTGTTGTGGTGCCATATTCTTTCCATTTTTTTATAATAGATTTAATGATGCTCCGTGAGATGTTCAAAGTTTCTGATATTTTTTATAACCAACCCTGATCTGTACTTCTCCACAACTTCGTCCCTGACCTATTTGGAGAGCTCCTTGGTCTTCATAGTGCTGCTTGCTTGGTGATGCCCCTTCCTTAGTGGTGTTGCAGACTCTGGGGTCTTTCAGAACAGGTGTATATATACTGAGATCATGTGACACTTAATTGCACACAAGTGGACTTTATTTAACTAATTATGCAACTTCTGAAGGTAATTAGTTGTACCAGATCTTATTTAGTGGCTTCATAGCAAAGGGGGTGAATATATATGCACGCACCAATTTTCAATTTTTTATTTTTCAGAATTTTTTGTAACAAGTAATGTTTTTCATTTCACTTCACCAATTTGGACTATTTTGTGTATGTCCATGACATGAAATCCAAATAAAAATCTATTTAAATTACAGGTTGTAATGCAACAAAATAGGAAAAACGTCAAGGGGGGGTGAATAC
Source organism: Oncorhynchus nerka (assembly GCF_034236695.1). Taxonomy (NCBI): domain Eukaryota; kingdom Metazoa; phylum Chordata; class Actinopteri; order Salmoniformes; family Salmonidae; genus Oncorhynchus; species Oncorhynchus nerka. Next base: position 73,426,868 of record NC_088408.1, read on the forward strand.
TTTTGCAGACACTGTAGCTGTATGCTTTTGGTGTTTGTGCCATTATTTATGTTCACAATGAGATGATAAATTGTTGTTTCATGCATGGATTCATCTGTTTTTCACTAAGCATCATACAGTGGTTTATACATCATGCATAACCCAGTATGTGTCTATCTGGATTCTTCAACTTATCATTGGACACCTGATTAGTTCATTTAAATCAGCTACAATGTGGAAACTAAATGCTGAAACACAATGAACAATACCTCATTACAACTCTTCTTTTATAACAAGCTACTCAGTCGCTTCATGAGATAGTTTCTTAAGAATGAACTGAGCCAACTTTGCCATATGAGGAAGGATTTCTAGTATGAGCAACGATTTCTAGAGCAGGTGTCTTGTGGGGTTGTAATGTAATAGGGCAGTAAGCACTGAGCACTGATATTGTCTCCACTGAATCTTGACATTTTCCTTGTGAGTACTGTAGTATATCATAAGAGTTGAGAACACCCATGCCTCCACCCTGTCTCTGTTTGGGCCATTCATTAAGATGACCATGATCAGATGGTGATGCGATCATAGAGATTACAAGGATGACAAAAGCGTACATACAGGCATATGTAGGACAATGTCAAGTCATATAGTAGGCATAAACATTGAGTGTACAGAACATTAGGAACACCTAGCTAATATTGAGTTGCACCCCCCTTTTGCCCTCAGAACAGCTTCAATTCATTGGGCATGGACTCTAAAAGGAGTTAAAAACGTTCCATAGGGATTCTGGCCCATGTTGACTCCAATGCTTCCCACAGTAGTATCAAGTTGGCTAGATGTCCTTTGGGTGGTGGACCATCCTTGATAAACGGGAAACTGTTGAGGGTGAAAGACCCAGCAGCGTTGCAGTTCTTGACACAAACCGGTGTGCCTGCACCTACTACTGTACCCTGTTCAAAGGCACTTAAATATTTACCCTCTGAATGGCACACATACACACATCCATGTCTCAATTGTCTCAAGGCTTAAAAATCCTTCTTTAACCTGTCTCCTCCCTGTCTGTTACACTGATTGAAGTGGATTTAACAAGTGACATCAATAAGGGATCATAGCGTTCTGGTAGTCTATGTCATGGAAAGAGCTGTTCTTCATGTTTTGTACACTCAGTTTAAATAGCCATAACATTTTATCTATAATCATAGTGCCACTACAGTACCAGTCAAAGTTTGGACTCATTTACTCATTCAAGGGTTTTTCTTTATTTTGACTATTTTCTACATTGTAGAATAATAGTGAAGACATCAAAACTATGAAATAACACACATAGATTCACGTAGTAACCAAATAAGTGTTAAAAAAATCAAAATATATTTTATATTTGAGATTCTTCAAAGTAGACACCCAACAAGGGCTCAGCATATGTGGGAACTCCTTCAAGAATGTTGGAAAGCATTCCTCATGAAGCTGGTTGAGAGAATGCCAAGAGTGTGTAAAGCTGTCATCAGGGCAAAGGGTGGCTACTTTGAAGAATCTCAAATATATTTTGATTTGGTAAAACACTTTTTTGATTCTTACATGATTCCAATTGTGTTATTTCATAGTTTTGATGTCTTCACTATTATTCTACAATGTAGAAAATGGTACAAATAAAGAAAACTCTTGAATTAGTAAATGTGTCCAAACTTTTGACTGGTACTGTACTTGCACTGTATCCAATTCATTACATTTGATGTTAGTTCATGTGGACATGATTAAACCAATGTGACGCATGAATGCTACTGTTTTGTAGCATCATTCTAATCAATTTGTGCTGAAAAGTGTTTGATTGAACTCAGATAAATGCTCATGTATAAGCTTTTCAACTGCTCAGCTCCTTTAACTGGTCGGAGCTTCTCCCTGATCTGTGCAACCGAGGACCAGTAAACATTTTTATGGACTTAAACGAGTGGTGACCTTTTGATAAAGCAGACGTGCTTAGGCTACAGTATGTGTAATGTGATTTCACCGAAGGATCTAGTGGCTTGTTGATTCAATTGAGCAGGCAATGCTATTTCAAAACCACTGGTTTTCAGAGGAACATGCAGGGTAGCAATTACTTTATTGATCAGTATTCATATGTATTTATCTTGAAGGAGTGGTCACATGGCCACATAATGTAATATGGTAGGGATCAGGGTGTATGTTTGTCTCTATCTGTACTCAGACAGTACATGGAGGACCCTTTCACATTTGTGAACATATAACTGTCTAAAACATTTGGTGTTATATACTGAAGATGAGATAAAGTGGCATATTGACTTGCAGGTGTTATGCTTGATAATTCCATTTTTGTAAAAATCACGTCTGTCCCTTCTCCCCCACAGAGGACTTGTCAGGTGATGAAGAGGTCTTTCCCAATGAGATTGCCAAGTGGAACTCTAACGACCTCATGGACAAGATTGAGTCGGCTGATGCAGAAGACACCCCTGGTATGGAGAGGAGCGCTGTGTGTGTTGTATGGTGGGAGATTTAGTTTGTGTCAAAGTTTCCTTTTACTGACAGTATTATATTACTCTGATTCTCAATGGTAAAGTGTGTCTGTGGATGTTTCTGCAGGAGAGCTATACAAGGACATGGCAGGGGACTATGAAAGGGAGGCCGGTGATGAGAGACTAGATGAGGTAGGTACCTGTGAGGGTGAATGGCTTTCCAACCGAACATTGGTATACCAACAACACCATGACAGCCATATTCTGACAAAATATCAACATTGAACATGCATGAGGAATAAGCTAAAAGGAAACTTCAATCACAGTCACTAAAGTGTTCTAGCTTAACAGTAGGCGTTGATGTGTAATACTCTGCTTAGGGCTTTAGTTGTGGAAGTCAGAGAGGGGTCCACTCCAGCCTCTCTGTCCTCTTGTGTTCAGATGCGTGACTCTGTTAGCAACCAAGCCAATAGTTCTGCCATTCCCACCATCACCATAACAAAGCACCAGTCAGTAAGTAAACTTCCTGTCCCATTGCATTATGGGCCAGAGTAGATCCACAGAGACCCTAACAGACCCAGTACTAACCGCCCTGGCCCAGCCCCAGCCTACCCCTTCTCTATCCCTTGTGAAATGTCCTCTGTCTTGCCGTGGAGTTTACAGTGTACAGCCTCTGAAGAATATGAGTTTTGGATTCATCAACTCTGTAAAAAAATGGAAAACTGCACATTATGTTTTCCCTTTTTATGTGAATGTGGTTTTGTATTTTGTCACGAACCGGCTCAAAGCCCGTAACAAAAGGGAGACAACGTGTAGATAAGGATTAACAAGATATATATTTATTAAATAAAGTAAACTAAGTGTTTTGCATGCATGAATTTGATAATGCAGGGTGTTGAAAGGTGCCAAAGCAAACAACCAAAAGGCCACAAAGATTCACAACAAAATCTGTAAAGGTGTCTGCATGGAGAGAGTCTCCTCCATGAATGTGGAAGAGGTCTATTTATCCTGGGAGACACCGGGCCCAGGTGTGTCTGCATGGAGAGAGTCTCCTCCATGAATGGGGAAGTGGTGTATTTATCCTGGGAGACACCGGGCCCAGGTGTGTCTGCATGGAGAGAGTCTCTTCCATGAATGTGGAAGAGGTCTATTTATCCTGGGACACACCGGGCCCAGGTGTGTCTGCATGGAGAGAGTCTCCTCCATGAATGGGGAAGTGGTGTATTTATCCTGGGAGACACCGGGCCCAGGTGTGTCTGCATGGAGAGAGTCTCTTCCATGAATGTGGAAGAGGTCTATTTATCCTGGGACACACCGGGCCCAGGTGTGTCTGCATGGAGAGAGTCTCCTCCATGAATGGGGAAGTGGTGTATTTATCCTGGGAGACACCGGGCCCAGGTGTGTCTGCATGGAGAGAGTCTCCTCCATGAATGGGGAAGTGGTGTATTTATCCTGGGAGACACCGGGCCCAGGTGTGTCTGCATGGAGAGAGTCTCTTCCATGAATGTGGAAGAGGTCTATTTATTCTGGGACACACCGGGCCCAGGTGTGTCTGCATGGACAGAGTCTCCTCCATGAATGGGGAAGTGGTGTATTTATCCTGGGAGACACCGGGCCCAGGTGTGTCTGCATGGAGAGAGTCTCCTCCATGAATGGGGAAGTGGTGTATTTATCCTGGGACACACCGGGCCCAGGTGTGTCTGCATGGAGAGAGTCTCCTCCATGAATGGGGAAGTGGTGTATTTATCCTGGGACCCACCGGGCCCAGGTGTTTCCCATGTAGCTGATGACCCTCTCAACTCCGCTCATCGGCATCCTAATAAGGAAACAAGAACAAAGAGAGAATACTGCAGACAGAGTGGGAGGGTCGTCACAATTTGTATACAAATGTGTCTTTACCCTTGGCTTATGTTGTTCTTGGCTTGTTGTTGTGGTTGGCTAAGTTGGAAGCGTTTGCAGTGTGACCAGCTGGGGTGTTGGTTGGTCCAGTGTCTCTTAATGATGCTCTAATGCTGTCTGAGTGTGCAGATGGAAGCTGGACGGGCATGCTGTTGTGATGCTACATTACTATTGCTTTACTATCAATATTGCGTTACCAGAAGGGTGACATCACATATAGACTTCCTGTGATTCATGTCTGAAGGAAGTGGAAGTGCACACTGAACACACAATGAGATGTATCAGTATACACTACAAAACATTAAGAACACCTGCTCTTTCCATGATATAGACTGACCAGGTGAATCCAGGTGAAAGCTTTGATCCCTTATTGATGTCACTTGTTAAATCCACTTCAATAAGTGTAGCTGGAGGGGAGGAGACAGGTTAAAGAAGGATTTTTAAGCCTTGAGACAATTGCGACATGGATTGTGTATGTGTGCCATTCAGACGGTGAATGGGCAACACAAAACATCAAAGTGCCTTTGAACGGGGTATGGTAGTATGTACCAGGCGCACTGGTTTGAGTGTGTCAAGAACTGCAATGCTTCTGGGGTTTTCATGCTCAACAGTTTCCCGTGTGTATCAGGAATGGTCCACCACCCAAAGGACATCCAGCCAAATTGACACAACTGTGAGAAGCATTGGACTCAACATGAGCCAGCATTTCTGTGGAACGCTTTCAACACCTTGTAGAGTCCATGCCCCAACGATTTGAGGCTGTTCTGTTGGCTAAAGGGGGTAAGTTAAAAATATGCTCTCATAAACCCAACATTTTCCAGAGTGCCTCATACCTTCTCTTCCCCACACCGAGAGCCCACATATTAAACCGGCAAAACGGGGGTTATCGCTGGTGTAGCGAAATGCTTATGCTCCTAGCTCCAACAGTGGAGTAATACCTAACAATTCAAAACAATACACGCAAATCGGCAAAATAAAGAAATTAATATAGAAATATTAGAACGAGCAATGTCAGAGTCCGGAATATAAATGTATATGAGTATGATGGTGTGTATAGACATTATGGACAGTATATAAATAGAAAATGTGTGTACAGCAGTAGTTATATAGGATGAGCCTTGACTAGAATATAGTATATACATAGTAAGTAGGTAAAACAGTATGTAAACATTATTAAAGTGACCATTATTCAATGACTATGTTCATAGGGCAACAGTCTCTAGGTGCAGGTTTGAGTACCAGCTGGTAGCCGGCTAGTAACAGTGACTAAAGCCAGCTAGTGGTGACTGTTTAACAGTCTGATGTCACTCGGTCCCAGCTTTGATGCACCTGTACTGTCTCCGCCTTCTATATGGTAGCAGGGTGAACAGGCCGTGGCTCGGGTGGCTAGTTTTGTGAGTAAGTCATGAAGCATAGTGTCAGTTGTCATGAATCATTAGCAGCCAAGCCAGAAGCATGGTTCTATGGGTGAATGGCTTCATTTCCCTTGAGTTTAACAGATCTCTCTAATGACCCTCATCCTGCCTTTCCTCTTTCCATCCCATTCACCCCATCAATTCCCCCTCCTTTCCTCTTTCCATCCCATTCACCCCATCAATTCCCCCTCTTTTCCTCTTTACATCCCATTCACCCCATCAATTCCCCCTCCTTTCCTCTTTCCATCCCATTCACCCCATCAATTCCCCCTCTTTTCCTCTTTACATCCCATTCACCCCATCAATTCCCCCTCCTTTCCTCTTTACATCCCATTCACCCCATCAATTCCCCTCTTTCCTCTTTACATCCCATTCACCCCATCAATTCCCCCTCTTTTCCTCTTTACATCCCATTCACCCCATCAATTCCCCCTCTTTTCCTCTTTACATCCCATTCACCCCATCAATTCCCCCTCTTTTCCTCTTCCCATAATAGGACCTCTCCCCTCAGCAGTGTCTGCAGCCTTCTAAGATCCACGTGCTGATCCTGGTGCTACATGGAGGCAACATCCTGGACACAGGAGGAGGGGACCAGACCAGTAAGCAGGGCGATGTCAACACCATCAGCACTGCCTTTGACACAGTGATGCGCTTGCACTATCCCACCGCGCTGGGACGAATCGCCATCCGCCTGGTGCCCTGCCCTGCCATCTGTGCTGAGGCCTTCTCCCTGGTGTCCAAGTGAGGGACACACACACACACTACACAACCGTAGATATTGTAATGTGTACATAACTACAGTACACACACTACTACTACTATTACGAACCTTTCCCCTGTGTGTCCATCCCTGGCTGCAGTCTGAGCCCGTACAGCTATGATGAGAGCTGTCTGTCAAGCAGTCAGGACCACATCCCCCTGGCTGCCCTGCCTCTCCTGGCCACCTCCACCCCCCAGTACCAGGAGGCTGTGGCCACCGTCATCATGAGAGCCAACCAGGTGTACAACGACTTCATCAGGTCCCTGGATGGGACAACCTTCTCTGGCCAGGTGAGGTGCTGCCACTGGCCTGTCAGCCTCTCCATTGTTCCAGGTGTGGGCTGCTCTTTATTTGGAACTCTCAAATGGCAGAACATAATATCTTCAGTCCAAATACTAAGATTCAAGAGCTTGTTCCCTAGTCAAGGAGGAGATACACTTGATTTCTTCTAAAGAACATTCGTTTTGAAGCCGTTTTGCGCCAATTAATTATGTATGTTTTCTGTTTCTGAATTATGTGGGTGTGGGTGTTTACTGTTACTCAGTGTTCTTTTAGATAACCAAAATGAAGCTAGCATTCCATATTTGACACAGGTTCAATTTGGTATAAATTCAAGCCTTTTTATAACAAATTGTCTAAAGCTCACATAATTTAATAGATTGCTCATTCAATACAGGATGTATTTCATCTAGCTTTAGATTTGTGTGTAGGTGTGTGTGTATGTTTGTTTGTGTTTTTACTATCCTTGTGGGGACCAGAAGTCCACTCAAGGATAGTAAAACAAGGACAATTCGGACATTTCGCTACAAGCAAAACAGCTATTTTAGGCATAGGGGTTAGGTTTAGGGTTACGATTACAATTGGGGTTAGGGGTTAAGGTTAAGGGTTAGGGAAAATATGACTTTGAATGGGAATCAATTGTTTGTTTTACTATCCTTGTGGGGACCAAACGTGTGTGTGTGTTTGCTCGGGTGGGTTTGTTTGATTACGTGGTTATGACATCTGATTAGTTTAAAAAGGATTGGACCCTCTTATCTGCATCCTGCTTGATTGATATCTAATGATCTGATCTGTTTTAGTAAATTGACCTGTGACCTCTATGTAGGTGTGCTTGATTGGGGACTGCGTGGGAGGGATCTTGGGGTTTGACGCCTTGTGTATCAGCAACCAGACTATTGGTGAGAGCCAGAACAGCAGCCGCAGGGGAAGTGTAATCAGCGTACAGGTAAGACCCAAACCTTAATGCTTAGCTACTCTACCTGTTCCTAAGCTTTGCCCCTACCCCAAATCCCAGACACTCAACCAGTAGCTCTTATTCACCCTAAATACAAGTTACAGCCCTCCACTATTTCACCACCACATTTCTCCTCAAGAAAGGACACTTATCCAACACCCATCCTCGTTCTGGTGCTGTTTGCTTATCGGTCAAGTTCACTGTACATTCCCCAACCTCTGTCCTTCTCCGCATACCTCCCTGCAGGACCAGGACCTCCTCTCTCCAGGGATCATCATCAACAGTGGGTATGGCTCTGCCTCTCCCACCCTGGAGAGCAGCCGCCACCTGAGCCGCAGCAACATTGACATCCCCCGATCAGGAGGACCAGATGACCCCAAGAGACAGCTGCCCCGGAAGACGAGCGACTCCTCCACATATGAGTTGGACACCATCAAACACCACCAGGCCTTCCTGACTAGGTGTGACAGGGGTTACATTACTACAGTTACATGACATCATTGATGTAGCTGATGGTTAATATTGTTACTGTACTGAGAAGGGTATATGGCTATGCATGTGATATTGTAGAGTCATGGGTTGCTATAATCGTTTACCTACATTGGTCTCTGTTTCTCTTATTGTATGCTGTGTTTGTGTGTATACAGTAGATGTGGGTGTGCTTCCCTCCTTGTGACCCTGACTGTTTGTCTGTTGTCGCCTCAGCCTCCACTCCAGTGTTCTGCGGACCGACCCGTCCTCACGCAGGTCCAGCAGCAGCACCTTTCAGGATGCAGGCTCTCAGGGGAAGTTTGAATTTGAGGTGGCAGACTTCTTCCTCTTTGGCTCTCCTCTGGGCCTTGTCCTCGCCCTGAGGAAGACTGTCATTCCTGTGCTGGACGGTAAGCCCACTTAAACAGAGGTAAAAATTAATAAAGTTCCTTCAAAATGTGTTATTTAAGCAATAAGGTACGAGGGGGTGGTATATGGCCAATATACCACGGCTAAGGGATGTTCTTAAGCGCAACTCAATGCGGAGTGCCTGGATACAGCCCTTAGCCATGGTATATTGGCCATATACCACAAACCCGCTAGGTGCCATATTTCTATTATAAACTGGTTAGCAATGTAATTAGAGCAGTAAAAATAATGTTTTGTCATACCCGTGGTATACGGTCTGATATACCGGGGCTGTCAGCCAATCAGCATTCAGGGCGAGACCACCCCATTTATAATTAACATTTAAAAGTGGTGTGGTCTGAATTGGGTAGTGAAAACCTAGGAGGTACTGTGGGGTCTTATCTCCTTGAAATCCCCTTCTCCTTTACACGCTGCCACTAGTTACCACAAAGTCAGAAGGCCCGCCTACTCGACCAATCAGATGAGGGAGTGTGGTGACACGTATTCCGGTTCGTGGGAAACGCCTAATTTTCAAAATGGCATAGCTTGAGTTCAAGTTTGTGGACTAAATACATTCGGGAACAAGGATTGGCAACGTCATTAACATTCATAACATTGAACAAGGACAAAAGTTTTGGGCAAAAGGGTAAGTTGTCTTTTCTTTTTAGATAACTAGTAAGGAGCTTTTGCTACTCTCGTCTAAAATGAGATAGCTAGCATAAGGGATTCCATTCCAAGCACAGAGTTATTCTATTTTATAGAGCAACGTTGTTAGTTTCCCTACAAGCCTTTCATTCTAATAGTAATATATCATTGTTGACCTTCAACAGATGCACAGCCTTTGGCAGGGAAAAAACTCAGTCTCCCATTCAATGGTGTTCCATTTCAAGTTGTGGGTACAACGATGTATGAATGCCACCAGGGGAAAGACAAACAAACAAAAGCCAAAGAGAAATATGCTGGTGAAATTAACAAGAAGGCAGTAAGTTCAAAGACAGATCTCCAAATCTCTTTTGTGGAGACTCAATGTGAAACAGAAATCTGTCAGTACAAGGGCCAGATTTCCAGCACCACTCTCTGTTTTGAAACCCCTCCGTAGGGGTACATATCCCCTCTGTAACGTGTACATATCAAACTGTATTCCTATCATGTAATTATGTGTATAAAAGTACCATGTTTGTAAAGTGTAGGAATAATGTACACTGAGTGTAGAAATCATTAAGGACACCTTCCTAATATTAAGTTGCACCCCCTCCCCCCTTTTGCCCTCAGAACAGCCTTAATTCATCGGAGCATGGACAAGGTGCTGAAAGCGTTCCACAGGGATGCTGGCCCATGTTGACCCCAAGCTTCCCACAGTTGTGGCAAGTTGGCTGGATACACACAGGAAACTGTTGAGCATGGAAAAACCCAGCGGTGTTGCAGTTCTTGACACAAACCGGTGTGCCTGGCACCTACTACCATACACCATCCAAAGGCACTTAAATCTTTTATCTTGCCCATTCACCCCCTTTAGCCAGCAGCATACCACCCTGTATTCCACTGCTGGCTTGCTGCAGAAGCTAAGCAGGGTTGGTCCTGGTTAGTCCTGGATGGGAGACCAGATGCTGCTGGAAGTGGTGTTGGAGAGTCAGTAGGAGGCACCTTTTCCTCTGGTTTAAAAAATGAGCCCAATGCCACAGGGCAGAGATTGTGTAGGGTGGTGTCTTTTGGATGGGACGTTAAACCGGTGTCCTGACTCTCTCTGGTCACTAAAGATCCCATGGCACTTATCGAAAGAGTTGGGGTGTTAACCCCGGTGTCCTGGCTGAATTCCTAACCTGACCCTCATACCATCACGGTCACCTAATCATCCACAGCTTACAATTGGCTCATTCATCCCCCTCCTCTCCCTCTATCTATTCACTAGGTCGTTGTTGTAAAATGAGAATGTGTTCTCAGTCAACTTAGCTGGTTAAATAAAATGTTAAAAATAATGACAGGTACACAATCCATGTCTCAAGGCTTAAACATATTTCTTTAACTTGTCTCCTCCCCTTCATCTACACTGATTTGAAGTGGATTTAACAAGTGACATCAATAAGGGATCATAGCTTTCACCTGGATTCACCTGGTCAGTCTGTCATGGAAAGAGCAGGTGTCCTTAATGTTTTGTACCAAATAGCTGTAAAAAACAAAACATTTAAACAATGTTACTTTTGTCTTCTGAATAGGAGGGTGGATAGAACAATAAAATAAATAAAAATGAAGAGTATGTAAGTGGGTTCAGGGTGGTGAGTTTCCCCCTAGACTGGAAAGAGCTTTGGGTGTCATGTAAGTCCAATAAATTGCAATTATTAAATGTTTTGTCATCTTCCATAGCTTGAAGACCATGCCTTTGTCCAGAGATGGAAAATGGTACAAAATATCAAAAAGGTGGACTGCAAGGCTATGTTATGTTAAATAAATAAATAACTATATTAAGTGCCTAGATGTCAAATAAAGTAACAGGGTTGGCATTTTAATCTTAAATCAGCCAAAAAATGGCCAATTTCAAACATTTTAATTTCTGTGAACATTTCTATGAAACTGTACGTTTTACTTGTGGATTTGGAAAATGTAAAATCATGGCAATTTGTTTGTTTACATGCCATTTCAAAAACAATGCAGATATTGGAGTAAAAATCTAAACGCAACATGCAACAATTTCAAAGATTTTACTGAGTTAAAGTTCATAAAAGGAAATAAATGCGTTAGGCCCTATTCTATGGATTTCACATGACTGGGAATACTGATATGCCTCTGTTGGTCACAGATACCTTAAAAATAATAGTAGGGTGTGGATCAGAAAACCACTCAGTATCTGGTGTGACCACCATTTGCATCATGCAGCATAACACATTGAGATGATCAGGCTGTTGATTGTGGCCTGTGGAATGTTGTCCCACTCCTCAATGGCTGTGCGAAGTTGCTGGATATTGGTGGGAACTGGAACATGCTGTCGTACACGTTGATCCAGAGCATCCCAAACCTGCTCAATGGGTGACATATCTGGTGAGTATGCAGGCAATGGACTGGGACATTTTCCTTGCGACATGGGTCCGTGCATTATCATGCTGAAACATGAGGTGATGGCGGATGAATGGCACTGGGCCTCAGGATCTTGACACAGTATGAGCTTTCCTGAGACGGTTTCCAACAGTTTGTGCAGAAATTATTGGGTTGTTCAAAACCACAGTTTCATCAGCTGTCCGGGTGGCTGGTCTCAGATGATCCCGCAGGTGAAGAAGCCAGATGTGGAGGTCCTGGGCTGGCGTGGTTACGAGTGGTCTGCGGGTTGTGAGGCGGGTTGGACATTCTACCAAATTCTCTAAAACTCTGGTGGACATTCATGCAGTCAGCATGCCAATTGCAGGCTCCTCAAAATGTATGTGGTATTGTGTTGTGTGACAAAACTGCACATTTAAGAGTGACCTTTTATTGTCCCCAGCACAAGGTACACCTGTGTAATGGTCATGCTGTTTAATGAGCTTCTGGATATGCAACACCTGTCAGGTGGATGGATTATCTTGGCAAAGGAGAAATGCTCACTAACAAGGATGTAAACAAATTTGTGCACAAAATTAGAGAGAAATAAGCTTTTTGTGCGTATGGAAAATATCTGGAATCATTAATTTCAACTTTCAACATGGGAGAAACACTTTACATGTTGCGTTTATATTTTTGTTAAGTATATTTTGTTTAAGACAAATAACTATGAGTTAGGGCAAACACAAGCTTGCAAGCTGAGTTTGAATAAGACATCCGATTACCACTTTGCATTTAGAATGGTTGGTTTTATTACGGATAATAAATGACCACATCATTGATGGATCACTAGATAAAATAAATGCATGTCTCTCGTTATAGGTGTCATCACACTCCCTCATCTGATTGGTCGACCCTTCTGACTTTGTGGCTGTGGTAACTAATGACGACCTCTTTCCGCCTGTTAACTCTGTCTCCCCTAGTGGCCCAGCTGCGCCCTGCCTGCCAGCAGGTCTACAACCTGTTCCACCCAGCCGACCCCTTGGCCTCGCGCCTGGAGCCCCTCCTGGAGAAGAAGTTCCACCTCCTGCCCCCTTTCAATGTTCCCCGCTACACACGCTTCCCCCTGGGGGACGGCAACTCCGCTCTACTGGGTGAGCACACTGGACTGAGTACTGGAAACATGTACACACACACACACACACACACACACACACACACACACACCCCTGTACCTGTTTTAGCAAATAACTGTTGTGTATTTATATGCAAAGAAAAATGTACACATTTTGTTACATTCATAGGTTATATAACCTGTGTTTTGATTATCCATTGGGGACTCTGTGTGATGTAACAGGGTGTGTAGAAACTGACAAATGTGATGGATTATCTAGTTAGTTTTCTTTCCCACAAGGAAATGTCTCTGAGACATTTTGCCAGTGGTCTGTGGATTGCTATTAGAGGCCGAAAAGTCCTTCAAGTTAAGGAAAATGTAAAATGTTTCTATTGTTTGTGCTTCAAGTCTTTGTGAAGCACTGTTCTCATCTATATGTTTTCATGGTCCTGCTGGTTTCTGTTGTGGCTGGCTAGCCCTTACAGTAGAGTAACCTTGCAGGCTACACTGTACCCTTTCTGTTTATGTAGGGCTCAATGATACACTATTATTCTGCTATTCAAGAAGTAATGCTAGAGACTCAATCTCCCCTTTGCTGATAGTCTTTTCCACTCATGGATATCCTTTAATCAGCAAGAGCAGCAAGGGAAGTGCTAGTTGTGAATGGCTACTAGTTGTGATTATTTTTATCTTGGATATGATATAATAGATTGTTAAGTAATATGATGATAATTTTGATCTAATGAGCTGTCAGCCCATATCCTCAGGTTTACTGTGTAGCATTGAGAAAGTTTTAAAGATTCATTTTGGTTCGTTAATCAGTGTGTGCTGAGGTACATTTAAATATGAGTTAGAGTCAGCCGAGTCTGAATTAGAATCCAATAACAGCATTCCCCATCTACTGCTCACTTTAGCTCTATTCTAGAACCTGTTGTTGCCTTAGTTACTGCTACTGCAGTATTTCCTGGGCTTGATTCGCCTTTGCTGTCTTTTCTGTGTCTTCATTGTCTCCTTTTCCTCTCCTCTCTCGGCCTCCTTCCCCATCTCTGCAAAACCTGTCCCCTTCCCCTGCCCCCTCCCCTCTGACCCCCCCATCGCCCCCTCTAGTGGAGACAGTCCAGAGCAACCCTCAGCTCCTGCTCGATACTGGGCCCCCCCTCTCTTTCCGCTGTCAGGAGCCCATCAGCGAGACCTGCATCCCTGTGCCGGTGCTAAACTGGCAGGAGGGCTCCCTCAAGGCCACACCTGCTGTTCTGGAGTGTGTGTAGCGTCTCCTCTTCACCTCTCGGGGAAGTCTCTCACTCTGTGTCGTACACGTGTATTTTTGTGTTAGTTGCAGTTCCACCTTCCCTTTCCACACTGACTGTGTCTGTGTGTGTATGTTTTTAGATCCTTACCAAAACTGGTGCATGAAAATGCTGTGAGAATGTTACCCTAGTCAAGAGTTGGGGTCACATTACTGACTGTTCCAGGTCAAATATGTCCTGCATGACATGTCCTGCCCTGTTTCTGCAGTTCTCAGTCCATTACCTTTAGTATAGCTCATTAGCATGGCTTTCAGAGCCTGTCTGTTTACACTACCTCCACGAAAATTAGGTCATTTTGCTCATCAAAATGTAAAAGTCATTATTGTTGTTTGCATTTTAGTGATTTAGAGAGACAGCAGTGGCTGTCACAGTGAATGATTCAGAGAGGTACTTGTAGGAACCCTTGACCTGGAAGAGCCTGTCCTTGTTTTGCTGTCTTGTGCTTGCTGTTACCATCAATTATTTATGTCCTTTGTAATGGTATGAAAATATGTTACCACTATCTGCATTCATTGTTGTGATGTGGTTTCTTTGCTGTTGCAGCATCTCCTTAACGACAAATACAAGCGTTGGGGAGTGAGTAAAGGTGATAGGCAAATGTCTCCTTATAAACCATAACACTGTGACTAGAGATCTATCTTCTCCTAGTGGGTGATTTTGCCAAATCGGTGGCTTGGAAGCTATACTGACTGTGTTGCTCAGATGTCTGCTTGAAACACCCACTAAAACCATGGCCTGGCCCATCACATTTCTTGGATGCAAACCCCTTCCTTCTCATCCTGTTACCTCCCTGTTCATCCACCTCTCCTCTTGTCTATGTCTAATGGGATATCCTTGTTTCGGCTCAATAGCGGATTTTGTTCAGTCTCATGGTGGTGTCTTCATGGACAGTTCGTACCCCTCCTCCCCCGTTACGGGCCCCCACTGCCGGGGCCTGCGGAGGGCCAGTGAGGTCAGCATTGCCAGCCAGGTCTCAGGAATGGCAGACAGTTACACTGCCACCAACATAGCCAACAGTAAGTGTTCTCCTTACCACAAGTATCTCTCTCTCTCACTCACACTGCTCCATCTCAACTCCTCTTTCAGTCAATCTCTTCTCTAGACTCACTCACTCACTCACACACACACTCACACTGCTCCATCTCAACTCCTCTTTCAGTCAATCTCTTCTCTAGACTCACTCACTCACTCACTCACTCACTCACTCACTCACTCACTCACTCACTCACTCACTCACTCACTGCTCTATCTCAACTCCTCTTTCACTCTTCTCTAGTCTTTCTCTATTTCTCTCTCTCCTTTCTCTTTTCTTTCACCCCCTCTCTCCTTTCTCTCTTGCTCATCCTACTCCACTTCACTCCTTCATTCTCACCCCAATCCTCTCTCTCTCTGATTCTCACCCTTCTTACTCACACTCTGCACACATCACTCAGTGCGTCGGATCCCGAGCAGCTCTGTAGTGACCCAGTTGTGGCCTGCATTCACAGAATAACCACTTAGTTACCTGCTAGCTCAGCTCCAACACATTACGATACCTGTGATGGATTACACTGCTCTAAGCCCCTTCATCAGAGAGGGAGCATAACATCACCACAGACATATCATATCCATTGTTCAAATTCAATGTGCCAGAAGATTAAAACATGACTACTGAAGAAGCAAAAGCTCACGTTCTGTCACTGCGTGTTTGTCCTACTCTGAGCCATTGTTTGAATGTAAATGCAAAGGAGGAGTTCTGCATTTATTTAATGTGTTTGCAATGCATGTAAAGAGACCCTGTTTCACTGAGTCATTCCTGCATCGTTCGCACCTTGTCACACTGTCTACCCAGATGCCCAAGCTTCTTTTGTGTTTGATGTAAAGAAGAATGTCTCCCAAAGTCTGGCTTTCCCTTGTAATCTCTGTCTGAAGTGGATATGTCCTAAATGAGGACCAATAACACAGCTTTCAAACATTTACTAACGTTCTACTCAGTTGGGAAGTTGTAGTAGTGCGTTGATGAGGTCATTGCTTGTCAAAAGCAAGTGTCATAGAATGTTTTTGCCGCTGTTCAGAAATGCAACAAAACAGAAAATACACACACAAAATGAGGATGAAAATGGGTTTTGTCAAAAGATAATTCTAACCTTCCTTTTTCAGTTTATATGAGGACCAGTCGGACACTTAATTGATTACTTTGTTTTGAAGTCAGTTTCAGGTTGTGAATGCAGCTTGTAGCAGAAGTACTTTACACATGTTTGCAAACTGGAATTAACTGCCCTATAAGATACTGTCCTCGACAGTATGAAAACAATTCCTTTTGACATTATTCCTCATTCATTTTCACGTGTTTTTTCTTTTTGTTTTGTTTCCCATAGCACAAGCATGCCAAATTAACCAAACCAAAAACTCCCTTTGGGACAAAGCCTTTTGTCTCAAATCGCCCTGACATCACAAACCAAATTCTCCCTGAGAAGCCCCCTCAAGTCCCCTAGAAAAGAAAGGAGTGACCCAGTCCCAGGAACTACCAATACAGATCCAGGAAATGGGCCACAACTAGACCTAGAGACCCAGAAGCCAACGGAGGTGTGAGCCCCTGTGGCTCTGGTCAGTTAGAGAGACACTTTTCAGCTGGCCCGGAGTATGCCATATATGACCTGGTCTCCCTGGACTCTCAGGCAGAAGTGGATCAGGGTATTCTTATATAACACCATACCCTATCAACTATGTACCAAATCCAGGCTCAGCCTACTACTGACTTCTCTTATGGGAAATCCTAATATATTGGACAATCAATCTCTTTTTAACATGGTTCTTGTCTACCAGAGATTTCTCTCAGCTTTTCTCGGTTTATTCCTTTCTGTTTCTATGACGATCCTTTTCCCTGGTGGACTCTGTTTTTTGAATACAGCACAGTCCCATTAACTTCACAAACTAGACCAGTAAGAGAGACCCTCTACATACTGAGATGATATTGTGACTTTAGAAGTGTAACATACCCATCATCCAAATGATATAGCAGGAAGGCTACTTGCCCAACTTCCCAGTCTCTGCTTCATAGTTGACATAGGCACGTTTGTGATCAGTCCACAAGAATAAATAGTTATTCAGATATTTGTGCCCTAGCCTGTTCTGGAGGCAAACATGAATTCATCAGTGACAGTCCCAGTGTGAATCCACTTAGTGAAATTTTATTTGGCAAACTCATTTAACCATTGTCCCTTTTCTTCATATTTAATACAAATAACTGCAGGTTTGTTGCTATTTACGTTGACTCGTGTCTTGAATCAACTTTAACAATGTAAGTATTGCATAATAATGGTTCTCTTCCTTATCTATATGTATTTAAACACTAACAATCTTCAACTCCTGTCTTACTTCCCTTGTAGCTGAGGAACCGCTGTGGACGATCTGGGCTTTGATAGTGGTTTATGATTGAATACAGCCTTCAATACAGCCAAACGGTTTATGATTGAACTTTTCCAGGGGTGTGTATTGGGATGTTTTGCCCCTCTGCCTTACTCACAATGCAACCATTCCACCCCACCCCACCCCACCCTTACCCATGTACCCCCTCTCACCATGCAGTCGCAGCTCGTTGGTGGGGCACCAAGCGTGTGGACTTTGCCTTGTACTGCCCTGATGCACTGACAGCCTTCCCCACAGTGGCACTACCGCACCTCTTCCATGCATCCTACTGGGAGTCCACTGATGTAGTGTCCTTCCTGCTGCGACAGGTGAGCTCACCCCACAATCTTCCATGGCCTGTGCTTCTGGCCCCCTTTAAAATATACACTAGTGTGGCTATGGTGAGTATGTGTGGTGTCATCTATATGTTTATTTTAGGTTATGAGACATGAAAACTCCAGCATACTGGAGCTGGATGGTAAGGAGGTGTCAGAGTTCACTCCATCTAAACCCCGGGAGAAGTGGCTCAGGAAGAGAACCCACGTCAAGATCAGGGTACAGTCTGCTGCAGCTAGAACAGTGTTGACCACTTGAAGAAATTCACTCTTGCTAACACTGTAATTGTGTCTCAATCTATTTATGTGTGTGTATTTCTTTGACAGAATGTGACAGCCAATCATCGTGTAAACGATGCAGTGTTCACAGAAGGTGGGCTGCAGATCGTGACTGGCCGCTTCATGTACGGACCTCTGGACATGGTCACACTGACTGGGGAGAAGGTAGGCTCTCTCTCTCGCTCTCTCTCAGCGATCAGTATGATCATTTTCCATTACAACAATGCAAACAGTGGGTTTGTAACACACAAGGTCCTATATACAAATGTACTTATCCCTCCATCCACCTTATCCATATGTACTTATCCCTCCATCCACCTTATCCCTATGTACTTATCCCTCCATCCATGAGTCTTATCTGTATTTGTTTGCAGTTCAAAATACGCTACATGTATGTGTGCATCTTCAATGTGTTTGTGTTCAAAGTGGTTGTATATCTATCTCTATGTTGGTCCTTTGTAGCTCAGTTGAAAGAGCATGGCGCTTGTAATGCCAGGGTAGTGGGTTTGATTCCCGGGACCAGCCATATGTAAATGTATGCACGCTTTGGATAAAAGTATCTGCTAAATGGCGTATATATTATGTTTACAGGTGGACATCCACATCATGACACAGCCCCCGTCTGGAGACTGGGTGTACTTTGACACGGAGCTGACCAACAGCGGTGGCCGTGTGTCCTTCATCATCCCAGAGAGCAAACGGCTGGGGGTTGGTGTCTATCCGGTCAAACTGGTGGTCAGGTGAGACTGGCATCTATGGCATGCTCTATAATATATGGTCTCTCTCAGCCAATCTAGTCCTGAGGCTTCAGAAATGGTGCCCTCTGTTTTTGGAGGGTTTTAGGTGACTCTGTCAAAAAACACTTACATCTCTTTTTTTATTCTGTTCCTCTGCCTCTTTATTTCTTTCCAATTGTCTCTGTCTCTTCTCCTCTATCTTCAAATTGTTTTGTGTCCTATCACCGACAGGGGGGATCACACATTTGCAGACAGCTACCTGACAGTGCTTCCCCATGGGACAGAGTTTGTTGTGTTCAGTATAGACGGCTCATTCGCTGCCAGCGTGTCCATCATGGGGAGTGATCCCAAAGTTCGAGCCGGAGCAGTCGATGTGGTCAGGTAACATGCACCTGGCATCACCTGCGATTGGACAGTCATAAGCATCTGCCAAAATGATTTCTGTCTCTATAACCCGTTGTGTTGCACTCTCTCCACTCTTTCTTATACCTTTTGATTTCTTTCCAGGCACTGGCAGGACCTGGGCTATTTGATCGTCTATGTGACGGGGCGTCCAGACATGCAGAAGCAGAGAGTGGTGGCCTGGCTGTCTCAGCATAACTTCCCCCATGGCATCGTCTCCTTCTGTGATGGCCTGGTCCACGACCCACTCAGACACAAAGCCAACTTCCTCAAGTCACTCATGGAGGTCAGGATGGCAGTGGGGGTTAGGTGGTGGGTTTGTTGAGGGTACTGGAGTGGGTAACAGAGGCTGGGGGTAGGTTCAGGAGTAGATGAGGGCTAAGTGGAATGGTGCAGAAGACAATGAAGGGAGAGGAGATGATTGAAGAGATGGGGCAGACAAAAAGATTAGGAGAGATTGTCAAGAAAGTACATTTTCTTGGTCCTAATTTATCGATGACACTTGATTCGCTGGTTCCACAGGCTCACATGAAGATCTTTGCTTGTTACGGTTCTACCAAAGACATTGCGGTCTACACCTCCATCGGCCTCTCTCCCTCCCAGATCTACATCATTGGCCGATCCTCCAAGAAGATGCAAGCTCAGTGCCAGGTACGATACACATGCACTGACTTTTTAGTTTAGTCCTGGTCCTCTAGTTTACCATATGTAGCACTTCATTACATTATATGACTGTCTCTTTCCCTGCCTGTCCCAACAGTTCATTACAGAGGGCTATGCGACCCACCTCTCTCAGCTGGAGTACAACCAGTGCTCTCGGCCAGCAAAGACTAGCAGTGCCCGCATGGTCCTACGGAAAGGCAGCTTTGGTCTGGGTGCAAAAAGCGACTTCCTACGGAAGCGGAACCAGCTGCTGCGCACCATCTCCGCCCAGCCGGCCTCCAGCTTGCCCAGCGGCAGTGGCCACAGTAGACCAGAGCGCACACAGAGCCAGTCAGACAGCCACAGCCAGCATGGCCCTGGACCAGCCCAGCGCAGCATGAGCATTACAGCAGGCTGCTGGGGCCGCAGTGGTAGCACCAAGCTGGAGCCTGGGGTGTTCAAACCAAAGTAGGAGGATGAAATTGAGCAAGGACAAAGGTGATGAGGAAAGGGAAAAACTGCAGAAAGAGAAATTCAAGAAATTAAGATTGAGATGACCAGAGAATAATTTAAAGACAGGGGAGAGTGAGATGCTGGTCGTAGGCTTTCAAAGCTCTAAATACAGAGACAGGAAGAAGAATGAGAGAATACATGCGGTAAACAGGTCAATGGAACTTGGGGAAAGCGCAAGCTGATCGAACAAAGTGGATATTCGGCAAATCCATCAGGATTGATGTATTCTAACAGGCCCACAATGTGGTTACTAAAATCCGATTTGGATATATTTGGCTGTTTTCGCTGCATAATATATAAATATCTGATAAATGCTAACTCTGGTTCAAATATATGGTAGTAACGCCAGCCATATGGAAATCGTTGGTGGTAATTGAAGCCGTTTTTAAGTGTAATGCTTGGTGACATAACAATGTATTGGGGTTGACATCCATATAAGCATTATACTCCAAATTATAAACTGGGTGGTTTGAGCCCTGAATGCTGATTGGCTAACAACCTTGGTATATTTAACCTTTATTTAACTAGGCAAGTCAGTTAAGAACAAATTCTTATTTACAATGACGGCCTAGGAACAGTGGGTTAATTGCCTTGTTCAGGGGCAGAACGACTGAATTTTACCTTGTCAGCTCAGGGATTCGATCTAGCAACCTTTCGGTTACTGGCCCAACGCTCTAACCACTAGGCTACCTGCGGCCCCGGTATATCAGACCGTATACCACGGGTAAGACAAAATATTTATTTTAACTGCTCTAATTACATTGGTAACAAGTTTATAATAGCAATAAGGCACCTCAGAAGTTTGTGGTATATGGCCAATATACCATGGCTAAGGGCTGTGTCCAGGCACTCCGCGTTGCGTCGTGCAAAGGACAGCCCTTAGCCATATACAGTTGAAGTCGGATGTTTACATACACCTTAGCCAAATACATTTAATCCTAGTAAAAATTCCCTGTGTTAGGTCAGTCAGGATCACCACTTTATTTTAAGAATGGGAAATGTCAGGATAATAGTAGAGAGAATGATTTATTTCAGCTTTTCTTTCTTTCATCACATTCCCAGTGGGTCAGAAGTTTGCATACACTCAATTAGTATTTGGTGGCATTGCCTTTAAATTGTTTAACTCGGGTCAAACGTTTCGGGTAGCCTTCCACAAGCTTCCCACAATAAGATGGGTGAATTTTGGCCCATTCCTCCTGACTGAGCTGGTGTAACTGAGTCAGGTTTGTAGGCCTCCTTGCTCGCACATTCTTTTTCAGTTCTGCCCACAAATATTCTATAGGATTGAGGTTAGGGCTTTGTGATGGCCACTCCAATACCTGGACTTTGTTGTCCTTAAGCCATTTTGCCACAACGTTGGAAGTATGCCTGGGGTCATTGTCCATATGGAAAACCCATTTGCGACCAAGCTTTAACTTCCTGTCTGATGTCTTGAAATGTTGCTTCAATATATCCACATCATTTTCCGTCCTCATTATGCCATCTATTTTGTGAAGTGCACCAGTCCCTCCTGCAGCAAAGCACCCCCACAACATGATGCTGCCACCCCTGTGCTTCACGGTTGGGATGGTGTTCTTTGGCTTGCAGGCCTCCCCCTTTTTCCTCCAAACATACAGTGAGGGAAAAAAGTATTTGATCCCCTGCTGATTTTGTATGTTTGCCCACTGACAAAGAAATGATCAGTCTATAATTTTAATGGTAGATTTATTTGAACAGTGAGAGACAGAATAACAACAAAAAAATCCCAAGTCAAAAATGTTATAAATTGATTTGCATTTTAATGAGGTAAATAAGTATTTGACCCCTCTGCAAAACATGACTTAGTACTTGGTGGCAAAACCCTTGTTGGCAATCACAGAGGTCAGACGTTTCTTGTAGTTGGCCACCAGGTTTGCACACATCTCAGGTTGGATTTTGTCCCAGTCCTCTTTGCAGATCTTCTCCAAGTCATTAAGGTTTCGAGGCTGATGTTTGGCAACTCGAACCTTCAGCTCCCTCCACAGATTTTCTACGGGATTAAGGTCTGGAGACTGGCTAGGCCACTCCAGGACCTTAATGTGCTTCTTCTTGAGCCACTCCTTTGTTGCCTTGGCCGTGTGTTTTGGGTCATTGTCATGCTGGAATACCCATCCACGACCCATTTTCAATGCCTTGGCTGAGGGAAGGAGGTTCTCACCCAAGATTTGACGGTACATGGCCCCGTCCATTTGATGCGGTGAAGTTGTCCTGTCCCCTTAGCAGTAAAACACCCTCAAAGCATAATGTTTCCAGCTCTATGTTTGACAGTGGGGATGGTGTTCTTGGGGACATAGGCAGCATTCCTCCTCCTCCAAACACGGCGAGTTGAGTTGATGTCAAAGAGCTCCATTTGGGTCTCATCTGCCCACAACACTTTCACCCAGTTGTCCTCTGAATAATTTTGATGTTCATTGGCAAACTTCAGATGGGCATGTATATGTGCTGTCTTGAGCAGGGGGGCCTTGCGGGTGCTGCAGGATTTCAGTCCTTCACGGCGTAGTTTGTTACCAATTGTTTTCTTGGTGACTATGGTCCCAGCTGCCTTGAGATCATTGACAAGATCCTCCCGTGTAGTTCTGGGCTGATTCCTCACCGTTCTCATGATCATTGCAGCTACACGAGGTGAGATCTTGCATGGAGCCCCAGGCCGAGGGAGATTGACAGTTATTTTGTGTTTCTTCCATTTGTGAATAATCGCATCAACTGTTGTCACCTTCTCACCAAGCAGCTTGGCTATGGTCTTGTAGCCCATTCCAGCCTTGTGTAGGTCTACAATCTTGTCCCTGACATCCTTGGAGAGCTCTTTGGTCTTGGCCATGGTGGAGAGTTTGGAATCTGATTGATTGATTGATTGCTTCTGTGGATAGGTGTCTTTTATACAGGTAACAAGCTGAGATTAGGAGCACTCCCTTTAAGAGTGTGCTGTTTAACTCCCTTTAAGAGTGTGCTCCTAATCTCAGCTCGTTACCTGTATAAAAGATACCTGGGAGCCAGAAATCTTTCTGATTGAGAGGGGATCAAATACTTATTTCCCTCATTAAAATGCTAATCAATTCAAAACATTTTTGACATGCGTTTTTCTGGATTTTTGTGTTGTTATTCTGTCTCTCACTGTTCAAATAAACCTACCATTAAAATTATAGACCGATCATTTCTTTGTCAGTGGGCAAACGTACAAAATCAGCAGGGGATCAAATATTTTTTTCCCTCACTGTAACAATGGTCATTATGGCCAAACAGCTCTATTTTTGTTTCATCAAACCAGAGGACATTTTTCCAAAAAGTAGGATCTTGGTCCCCGTGTGCAGTTGCAAACCGTAGTCATTTTAAAAAAAAAAAATGGCAGTTTGGAGCAGTGGCTTCTTCCTTGCTGAGTGGCCTTTCAGGTTATGTCGATATAGGACTCGTTTTACTGTGGATATAGATACATGTTTCCTCCAGCATCTTCACAAGGTCCGTTGCTGTTGTTCTGGGATTGATTTGCACTTTTCATACCAAAGTACGTTCATCTCTAGGAGACAGAACGCGTCTCCTTCCTGAGCGGTACGACGGCTTCGTGGTCTCATGGTGTTTATACTTGCGTACTATTGTTTGTACAGATGAACGTGGTACCTTCAGGAGTTTGGAAATTGCTCCCAAGGATGAACCAGACTTGTGGAGGTCTACACTTTGTTTCTGAGGTCTTGGCTGATTTCTTTTGATTGTCCTATGATGTCAAGCAAAGAGGCACTGAGTTTGAAGGTAGGCCTTGAAATACATCCACAGGTACAGCTCCAATTGACTCAAATGATCAGAAGCTTCTAAAGCCATGACATCATTTTCTGGAATTTTCCAAGCTGTTTAAAGGCACAGTCAACTTAGTTTATGTAAACTTCTGACCCACTGAAATTGTGATACAGTGAATTATAAGTGAAATAATCTGTCTGTAAACAATTGTTGTAAAAATGTGTCATGCACAAAGTAGATGTCTTAACCGACTTGCCAAAACTCTAGTTTGTTAACAAGACATTTGTGGAGTGGTTGACAAACAAGTTTTTTTATAACTACAACCTAAGTGTATGTAAACTTCCAACTTCAACTGTACCACACCCCCTCGGGCCTTATTACTCAATTTTACCCCAACATTGTGTTAAATACATGTATTATAGCACAAACAATAGCATAAATGTAGGTTAATTTTGATGGGCAACAATGAGGAGATTGGGAAGGGGTGGTTGTGTGTGTGTGGTGTTTCCAATGTTTTGGTCAAATTCCATTGATCTCTTTGCCACATCTATACAGCATTGAAAAACGTTGGTGCTACGAACCAGTCTTTATTAAAGCAATACCATCAATATACCTGAATCAACCAAAACAACCACAGGCGGAGGCGGAGGCAATGTCTCTTTTTTTCTTCGGACATTGACACAATGGAGAAAAGCCGTTTAAGAAGCATCTTATTTAAGCAAGGAACATGCATGCACAATACACAAACAAACCTCTGGCCAACAATAGGAAGAGACTCCTAAAGAAAGAGACTTGGACTGTTTCCGAGTTGCATATTGTTCTAGTTTTTATTTATCATATTCATCCTATATGTCTTTAATACCATATCGATATACACAGTGTGTCTCCTGGACTCCAGCGTCCTCATGCTGCCAGTTTGGTTTAACTCCTGATAGATCCATGTTCCCCATCTCCCACCCTGGGTTATGCAGGTGGGTTGTATCCTCCCTGCACCATGACACAGTCTAGTCTCCAGAACCTCACACATACAGCCAAAATAGAATTATAGCAGTGCATCAGCAGCTGCAATACTCAAGTCTGTATACCAATTGCGCTTTGATTACAGTTGAGACCCCAATCATTGTCTGTTTTATCATACAGAACATGTTACATTATAGTCCACTGTAATCATTGCCTTTAGTATATTTATGTATATCACTTGCAGGGCAAACTTGTATCATTGTAAGATGATGTGCCAAAGTAGGCAGTATGCTCAATTTACTACTGCACGTGAAGGGAGAAGCTAAATGGAAGATGTCTGTTGAGACAGACTGAAACTGCTCTGTGGACCTTGTTTGGGTTGATTGATGGTATAGTTGAAGATAACCGAGGCTTGTATATAATATTGTATGTAGAGCTGAGGTCAGGCCTACCAAGGGGCAATTCTCTGGTATCCTCTTCACACTGAGGAGATACACATTCAGGATACACCTTTTTATTATTATTTAACAGGATACATAGATATAAATGTATATATTCATTTTTTGTGAATAGAAAAACAATTGTTTTAGTTCTTCTAACTACATAGTGTTTCATTTTTTTATGTTCGTATCTCATGCAATCATCCGCAGCAGCCAATACACAGCAGGGGTATTTGTCTTGCATAGTATTGCATTTCTACCACATCGACTGATCATGCAAATGGAAAGACTTGTGTTAATGTATCTGCTATCTTAATGTGTCATATGTTTATTATGATATCCACTACATGACTAAATGTATGTTGACACCTGCTCGTCAAACATCTCATTCCAAAATCGTGGGCATTGATATGGAGTTGGTCCCCCCTTTGCTGCTATAATAGCCTCCATTCTTCTGGGAAGGCTTCCCACTTAAATGTTGGAACATTGCGTCCATTCAGCCACAAGAGCATTAGTGAGGTTGGGCAATTAGGCCTGGCTCGCAGTCGGCGTTCCAATTCATCCCAAAGGTGTTCAATGGGGTTGAGTTCAGGGCTCTGTGCAGGCCAGTCAACTTCTTCCACACCGATCTCGACAAACCTTTTCTATATGGACCTTGCTTTGTGCACGGGGGCATTGTCATGCTGAAACAGGAAAGGGCCATCCCTAAACTGTTGCCACGAAGTTGGAAGCACTGAATCGGCTAGAATGTTATTGTATGCTGTAGAGTTAAGATTTCCCTTCACTGGAACTAAGGGACCCAAACCATGAAAAACAGCCCCAGACCATAATTACTCATCCACCAAACTTTACAGTTGGCACTATGCATTTTGGCAGGTAACGTTGTCCTGGCGTCCGCCAAATCCAGATTCATCTGTCTGACTACCAGATAGTGAAGCATGATTCATCACTCCAGAGTACGCGTTGCCAAAGCTTTACACCACACCAGCCGACTCTTGGCATTGCGCATGGTGATTTTAGGCAAAACCTATTTCATAAAACTCCCGACGAACAGTTTGATTAGATTTTTACGTTCTACACGCTCTAGCACTCGGCGGCCCCGTTCTTGTGAGCTTGTGTGGCCTACCACTTCGCGGCTGAGCCGTTGTTGCTCCTTGACGTTTCCCCTTCACAATAACAGCACTTACAGTTGACCGGAGCAGCTCTAGCAGGGCAGAGATTTGACGAACTGACTTGTGTGAAGGTTTGTCTATGGAGATTGCATGGCTGTTTACTCAATTTTCTACACCTGTCAGCAACGGGTATGGCTGAAATAGCCGAAGACACTAATTTGAAGGGGTGTCTACATACTTCTGTATATATAGTGTATTTTGAAAGTCAATAATTTCCTGAGCTGTAAATGAGGCATTCAATGTTATTGAGCACATAGACAATACTATTTAGGTTCAGTTCGGAGTTATTTGTTGATGCCTCCTATGAAAAGTCTGTAGATATTTGTAATAATATGCTTTGAAAAGAAGGAACATACAGTAGAGTTAGTGATTAATCTTAGGTTTATTCATGCAAATGTTTACTTCTTCCCTGTTTCAAAACTGTGTAGAACTATGACTGTAATGGACCACGGAGTACTGAAATGTTAGTGAGAAGGTGCAATATTACCCACAATCATACCACAGCAGCAGATCCACCATATAGAAAGAATGCCACAATGCATTGACAATCAGTTAAGCAGGCACATGCAGCAGCAGAGACAGAACCTTGTGCTAACACACTCACAAAATGTCTAGGTGCCGTGTGATGAGACATACGGGTAGAAACATTTTCAAAGCACATGATGATCATAGCAAATTGTTTAGACAAATGGGATCTTGGTTGAACGGTCATTACATTTCTGGCGTGATCCAGGGACAGCAAGGAAGACGGTGTGAGGGGTGTATGGGGAGGGAGGACCATCACGGTGAAGTGGGGTCCTCGCAATCCATACAGATTGCTCTGGTAGGGCATGAATGAGGCATCAGA
The DNA here is from genome assembly GCF_034236695.1 of Oncorhynchus nerka. Lineage (NCBI taxonomy): Eukaryota > Metazoa > Chordata > Actinopteri > Salmoniformes > Salmonidae > Oncorhynchus > Oncorhynchus nerka. Next base: position 73,454,384 of record NC_088408.1, read on the forward strand.
CTGTCTATAGCCCTGTTTATACCTGGTACTAACATGTGCCCCAAGTCCTGATCTGGTCCACATTCTGATTGTGCCCACATTTTCAGATGGGTGTAGACTATTAAAAGACACAATGTGATCAGATCTTCCTGACCCCCTCCGGAGGTAGGAAGGCACGCACTGTCTGGATCTCAATCAAGTGAAAGCAGATATGGATGGTCAAACCATTTAAATCATTATGCCAGCCTCTAAAATCATTGACAGGTAGCACAAGTGACTTATGGCATCAGTAAATAAATGTAAAGAAACATTTAATTTGTATTATTTTGAAAGAATATCTCTCAAATACTTCGCATACAGGGAGGCATCAGCTGATCTGGTCACAATACGGACACTAGAGCTGGGCGATATGGACAAAAATCTATATTACGATAAATTGACTAAACTATCACGATAACGATAAGTTGAATGAAATGTATAAGCACCAGTAATTATTTCACCCTGTCAACTACCCCTACAACTTTGAATGTTATCAATTGTTCCATTAGCAATATTAGCAGACAGGCCTATTTCATTACAACTTCACATTCCTCTAGTAAAGGCTACTTAGCATTATCAGTCCTCGATAAACTGAATATTATCGAAACCGACCATTTATCGTCCCAGCTCTAGTAGACACGACTAACATTAAGAGTGATTGGATCACACAACTCACATCTAAGAACAAGGTTTACATGAGGCTATTGTGAACCCAATGTTCTAGAATCCTTGCTTTACCACCAATTAATCTCATACATATAATATGAGATCATGCTATTCCTGTCCATTGCCCTACTATAGGCATATTTCAGGGTGACCCAGAAAGCATCGCCCCAAATACACATGAACATGCAACAGGCATGGTAAAGGATGCAGTCAGTTGAGCTGGAAGGGCTTGTGTTGTGAAGCAATTCCGTTTTTAACTGATACTTTGGGCTACGAGTCACTGTTCATATGATATGCTTGACCTTTTTTAAAAGTCGCACATAACTATGGGCAACCCATATGGATTTCTCTGTAGACAACACTGAGTCTTTCTGTGCATCCTAACAGTGAAATTGGAGAAGACTGGTTAGCACATCCAGCTAAAAGAAAACATACACCCATCTAACAATTATTACATGG